>NC_053492.1:425772960-425950460 GCF_905171775.1 Rana temporaria
ATGTTAAGTATAGAGAAGAAGTTGCTCACAGACTAGAAATGGTATGAGTGGAGGAGCACCAGATGTTCCACACCTTATCATATTTGCTGGGACAACCCCTATGCTCAACTTTTTTTTTTCTTCATACGGTAGTATCTGATTCGCCATCTGAATCCATTGACGAATAGATGTTGAAGCAGACTGATTCCCATGTTTGTTATTTTTATAAGAAAAAACAAGCCTTTACAATCACTTTAATGGTCGGTGGGAGAGGTGACCCTTACATTTCGAGGTCAGTGGGAGAGGTGAACCTTATTTTGGAGGTCAGTGGGAAAGGTGACCCTTACATTGGAGGTCGGTGGGAGAGGTGACCCTTACATTGGAGGTCGGTGGGAGAGGTGACCCTTACATTGGAGGTTGGTGGGAGAGGTGAACCTTATTTTGGAGGTCGGTGGGAGAGGTGACCCTTACATTGGAGGTCGGTGGGAGAGATGAACCTTATTTTGGAGGTCAGTGGGAGAGGTGAACCTTATTTTGCAGGTCGGTGGGAGAGGTGACCCTTATATTGGAGGTCGGTGGGAGAGGTGACCCTTACATTGGAGGTCGGTGGGAGAGGTGACCCTTACATTGGAGGTCGGTGGGAGAGGTGACCCTTACATTGGAGGTCGGTGGGAGAGGTGACCCTTACATTGGAGGTCGTGGGGGAGGTGACCCTTACATTGGAGGTCGTGGGGGAGGTGACCCTTACATTGGAGGTCGGTGGGAGAGGTGAACCTTATTTTGGAGGTCAGTGGGAGAGGTGACCCTTACATTGGAGGTTGGTGGGAGAGGTGACCCTTACATTGGAGGTTGGTGGGAGAGGTGACCCTTACATTGGAGGCCGGTGGTTGAGGAGACCTTTACATTGTTGGTCAGTGGAAGAATGCCCTCTTAAAAAAGTTCAAACTTTTCTACTTTACTAAAAATGATTTTCTGTTTTTGTCGGTGTCATCTTGGCAAGTTTTCACTTCCTAGCCTGCTAGAAAGTGAAGGAAAATCTTACCAACAAGTAAACAATTGACAGAAGCTCTAACCTTTCCCAATATAACTAAAAAACATTTACAATTACCCACGAGAGAGGCTCAAAGTTACTTTCCAGTGACATGAAGTGGAGTGTAGGCCTTGAAATGAAAAGTGTACTTCTGTTTTGTAGTGAATAAATAGTGCAGCGCTAAGGCCTCGTACAGACGAGGGGACAGTCCGCTGAAAACGGTCCGCCGGACCGTTTTCCGCGGACATGTCCCCTCGGAGATTTCTGTCTGATGGTTGTACACACCATCAGACAGAAATCCCCGCGTACACAATACGCGGTGACGTGGCCGCGCCGTCGCCGCGACGATGACGCGGCGACGTGCGCGGCCCTGGAAGTTCAAAGCTTCCACGCATGCGTCGAATCACTTCGACGCATGCGAGGGATGGCGGCCGATCGGACATGTACGTTGACTGAGTCTGTACAGACGACCAAACATGTCCGACAGACAGGCTTCCACGGACATGTTTCTTAGCATGCTAAGAAACATTTGTCCGCTGCAAAACGGTCGGCTGGACAAATGTCCGCTGGAAACCTGTCCGGTCAGCCGTACACATGACCGAACATGTCTGCTGAAACTGGTCCGCGGACCAGTTTCAGCAGACATGTTCGGTCGTGTGTACAAGGCCTAAAGGATCAAAAATATAAAGATACACACTGAAGATAACACAATGTGAATGGTGAACTGTGAATGAATTTATAATAAATGAGAACTAATAATAAAAAAGTTTGAAGAGGCCAATAGGCTTCAAAAAACAATATAAGAAGTCCATGTGAAACAAACACAATGAAGACAAATTCTTCCCATTGGATGGCACAGAGTGCAATAGGATCAAGTTGTCTGATGTTACTCTCAAACTCTTCACAGAATGGACCAATTGGGTACTCTTACCAAATCAGGTGGACTCATCTGTTATACAACAGTGGGTCATGCAAGCTTGTGATCCCAGATGGTCTGGATCAGTGTTGGAAAGGGTCCTTGTGGTCCCGAGGAGCCTGGATCAATCCTGGATGTAATGGTCCGGCAGACTGGGGTATGTAGGTCACACTCCTCCTCTGTCAGATGGATATCAAGGTGAATCTGTGCAAACTCCTCTCCATGTGCTCAGATTAATCTGAGCACATGTAGAGGAGTTTGCACAGATCCAGTCTGCCGGACCATTACATCCAGGATTGATCCAGGCTCCTCGGGACCACAAGGACCCTTTTCAACACTGATCCAGACCATCTGGGATCACAAGCTTGTATGACCCACTGTTGTATAACAGATGAGTCCACCTGATTTGGTAAGAGTACCCAATTGGTTCACTCTATGAAGAGTTTGAGAGTAACATCAGACAACTTGATCCTCTTGCACTCTGTGCCATCCAATGGGAAGAATTTGTCTTCATTGTGTTTGTTTCACATGGACTTCTTCTTATATTGTTTTTTGAAGCCTTTTGGCCTCTTCGTACTTTTTTATTATTAGTTCTCATTTATAATAAATTCATTTACAGTTCACCATTCACATTGTGTTATCTTCAGTGTGTATCTTTATATTTTTGATCCTTTAGCGCTGCACTATTTATGCTTGACTTTGTTTGTTTGAGTGCTAGAAGCTTTGTTGTTTTTCTTTTTGGGTTCTAGCGCAGTTTTTTCCCATTTCTTCACTACTTCTGTTTTGTGTATAGACACTCTTGTCATTTGATCTTATTACCAAATTATGAAAATAAGAGTTACATTTATTCATTATAAACCCAAAGAAAACACTCATGTGCGTTCCTCCATATGGACATGAAACAAACAACTTTTTCCAAGGCGCCATTTAAATGTAACAGACAAACAAATGCATTGCAAGTGCTTGTTAAAGGCTGAAATCTGCAGAGCCATGCCGGTGACATGTTTTTCTGCCTCTTGTAGTTCCAGAAATGGCAGCAAAGTGTTGTTTATATTATTTCTATGCTGCAGCCAGCCTTGACTTCCAAGTAACTGTCACAATAAGGGAGAAATCATGCCATGCTATTGTACACCATTGTGTTAGAGAATATTTGCTTTCTTCTCTGTTCATTTAAAAAAGGATAAGTACCAGCACTGCGTGACATTATGAGGACAGGCAAGCTGGTAGGATGTGAGCATGGCATATACTGCAGTTGTATAATAATTGCATTGTTAGCTGTTAAACCAGTGTATGAGCACATACATGAAACAATATGGGCTGATTTACTAATTGGAGAGTACAAACTCTGTTGTAGCTCTGCATGGTAGCTAATCGGCTTCTAACTACAGCTTGTTCAATGAAGCTTTTACTAAAAAACCTGGAAGCTGATTGGTTTCTGTGCAGAGCTGCACCGGATTTTACACTGAACCCCAATCTGCCTTGATAGTAGACACATACTGGCTGGCTGTGCAGACCAAACTCCTGATAGTGACAATAGCAGCTACAGTAGGGTTGCTACTTTTTCGGGTTTCAGGTGGCCTGAAACCTGGACACATAATTCAAAACCCGGACTGTCCGGGGGGACTGTCCCTCGTCATCATCACATTAAATGCAGGCTATGGACCCTGCTTTGGGAGAGTGCAAGAGTGCATGGGAGAAGAGGCTGCGGGGACCCGTCTAGACTGCTAGAGTGCATGTCAGAAGAGACTGCGGGGACCAGTCTTTACTGCTAGAGTACATGTCAGAAGAGACTGCGGGGACCAGTCTTTACTGCTAGAGTGCATGTCAGAAGAGGCTGTGGGGACAGGTCTAGACTGCTAGAGTGCATGTCAGAAGAGACTGCGGGGACCAGCCTATACCGCTAGAGTGCATGTCAGAAGAGACTGCGGGGACCAGCCTATACCGCTAGGGTGCATGTCAGAAGAGGCTGTGGGAACCAGTCTATACCGCTAGAGTGCATGTCAGAAGAGGCTGTGGGAACCAGTCTATACCGCTAGAGTGCATGTCAGAAGAGGCTGTGGGAACCAGTCTATACCGCTAGAGTGCATGTCAGAAGAGGCTGTGGGAACCAGTCTATACCGCTAGGGTGCATGTCAGAAGAGGCTGTGGGAACCAGCCTATACCGCTAGGGTGCATGTCAGAAGAGGCTGTGGGAACCAGTCTATACCGCTAGAGTGCATGTCAGAAGAGGCTGTGGGGACCAGTCTAGACTGCTAGAGTGCATGTCAGAAGAGGCTGTGGGGACCAGTCTATACCGCTAGAGTTCATGTCAGAAGAGGCTGTGGGGACCAGTCTAGACTGCTAGAGTGCATGTCAGAAGAGACTGTGGGGACCAGTCTATACCGCTAGAGTGCATGTCAGAAGAGGCTGTGGGGACCCATCTAGACTGCTAGAGTGCATGGGAGAAGAGGCTGTGTAGACAAGTCTATACCGCTAGAGTGCATGGGAGAAGAGGCTGTGGGGACCAGTCTAGACTGCTAGAGTGCATGTCAAAAGAGACTGTGGGGAGCAGTCTATACCGCTAGAGTGCATGTCAGAAGAGGCTGTGGGGACCCATCTAGACTGCTAGAGTGCATAGGAGAAGAGACTGCGGGGACCAGTCTATACCGCTAGAGTGCATGGGAGAAGAGGCTGTGGGGACCAGTCTATACCGCTAGAGTGCATGTCAGAAGAGACTGCTGGGAGCATTCTATACCGCTAGAGTGCATGGGAGAAGAGACTGCGGGGACCAGTCTTGTTGCAGAAAGTAGAGCGATCTGTCAGTTTGTTTTCATTCAGCCCATTGAGTTGAATGGAAAAAAACTTTTATATTGTGCACTAGGTTAAAATTGTTTTTTTAAATGTACTTTTTTTTTTTTTTTAAACAAACTCTTTCATACTTACCTGCTCTTTGATCCTGGTACCCCCTCTCTGTCCAGTGCCCTCATAGAAAAATTCTTCCTATGGGGGCACGTGTGCGTTCTCACTCCTGAGCCCTGCTGTCTCTGTCCATTCGGCCCCTCCCTTGTCAATGACATTGATTGACAGCACTGGGAGCCAATGGCTCCAGGTGCCCCAGCAGTGTCGATAGGCAGAACGGGGAGATGACTTCTCCCCGTTCTTCAGCTCCGTGACACGATCGCGGGACACCGGCGGACATCGAGTCCACGGGTCCCGTGGGCACAGTCACGGAGCTTGCGGCAGGGTCGCAAACCCGCCGCCAGCGGCGCGCGCGACCACACGGCGGCAATTTAAAGGGGACGTATATCGGGTGCTGCCGACCCGATTGTTGGGAAGGGGGTTCTGGCAGTGTAGCCTTACGGTTTCACGCTGGGAACCCTACTGCGCATTGCGTGAAGCTGCGCTCCTCTCTCCTACTGACCCGACGACAGGGGGAGGAGGAGGGACCCGAACCACAACGTCAATATCCACGGCTGAGGCTCCCGGTAGTGGGAATAGGATCCCTGTGGGGGGGGGGGGGAACAAATTAGTGGAATTTCCACTTTTGGGTGGAACTCCACTTTAAGTAAAAATTGTATTTACTATACTTTATATGATGTGGAACATTTCATAATGATAAGTTAGCCTCCAGTTGTTGCTGCTTACAAAACAAATCTTCTAGTTACACATATGGTTAGTTTTGGCCATAAAGCAGGACATGAAAAGAGACTAATTGTTAGAGGTGCGGCAGACCACCAGCAGTGCTTAGTCAAGCTGTGGTTACTAGGGGCCACATTCAGAGAAGAGATACGACGGTGTATCTCCTGATACGCCGTCGTATCTCTGAGATACGATTGTCGTATCTATGTGACTGATTCATAGAATCAGTTACGCATAGATAGCCCTAAGATCCGACAGGTGTAACTTGTGTTACACCGTCGGATCTTAGGCTGCAATTCTAGGCCGGCCGCTAGGTGGCGAGGCCATTGCGGTCGGCGTAGAATATGCAAATCATTAGTTACGGCGATTCACGTAGTTTCCGTAACGATACGCGTCGTAAAGTTAAGGCTGCCTCCTAGGTGGTCTTAGCAATGTTAAGTATGGCCGTCGTTCCCGCGTTGAAATTTTAAATTTCACGTCGTTTGCGTAAGTCGTCCGTGAATGGCGCTGGACGCCATTTACGGTAACGTCAAACCAATGACGTCCTTGCGACGTCATTTAGCACAATGCACGTCGGGTAATTTGACGGACGGAGCATGCGCAGTACGCTCGGCGCGGGAACACGCCTAATTTAAATGGTGCCCGCCCCATTTGAATTAGGCGGGCTTTCGCCGAGCGGATTTACGTTACACCGCCACAAGTTTACAGGTAAGTTCTTTGTGAATCAGGCACTTACACTGTAAACCTGCTGCGGTGTAACGTAAATGGGATACGTTACGCCGCCGCTGCGCAACGTAATTCTTTCTGAATCTGGCCCTAGGTGATTAGGCAGTTCTCAGATACTTAGGTGTTGGCTAATCAAGAGACGACCTTGTGATAAAGAACTTGACTTTCTCCTCTAGGTTCCAGTAGAAGAGGAATTTGTCCTTTCCACAAGACAGGGATAGGAGCTGGTTCAGTTCCAGCTCACAGCTGCAAGAAGCACATATAAAAGGATTACAAGCAATATAAAATGCAAATGATGACACTAAAATCATAATTAGCATTCACTGACAGTAGAAGATGTGCTATAAAATCACAATGTGGAGAGTTGTGAGAGCAGTTTGGTGGGGCACTGAATGCCAGCCGGGGAACAGTTTGGTGTGGCAACGTACTGCAACCAAGGAATGGTTTGGTGTGAGAATGTACTGCAGCCAGGGAGCAGTTTGGTGTAGAATTGCACTTTAACCAGGGTCAGTTGTCTGTGTTAATGTACAGCTGCCAGGAAGCAGCTTGGTATGGCAATATACTGCAGCTAGGGAGCAGTTT
Organism: Rana temporaria; assembly: GCF_905171775.1. Lineage (NCBI taxonomy): Eukaryota > Metazoa > Chordata > Amphibia > Anura > Ranidae > Rana > Rana temporaria. Next base: position 425,779,812 of record NC_053492.1, read on the forward strand.
GTGGCATTATACTGCAGACATTGAGCCCATAGATGGTGGGGGCAGGAAAGAAATTTTGCACGATTCCCCCATCAACAGACAGTGTTGACAGGGGAATCCCTCCTGCTAAGCAATTGTCTGCTTCCGTCAGGGGAAACCTACCCCAACAAGTGATTATCGCTAGCGGCTATAGCAGCTGCTTGCAATAATCGCAAGCAAATCCGGTAGGCCACTTGTACCCAAGTTGATCAATCGATCAACTTGGTATATTCAGCCTGCCCATTAGTTGTAATCTTTTCTGCTGGAGCGGCTGAGTTTCGAACAGTGTATGGCCAGCCTATTACAGTCAGTGCTGGGGGGGGGAATGCCTCTGGTGGAGCTATTGTGTTCTCTTGGCAGAGGGGCGCCATGATCATTGCTTGCGGCTATAGCCGATGGCAATAGTCCCATGCTAGAAATCCGACATGCTAGATCGCCTGCCCATAGATGGTTCAAATCTCGGCCAGTCCCTGCTGAATCGGCCGAGATTCGAACCATCTATGGCCGGGTTTAGTCTGCCCCTGAGGGAAGGTGGGAGTGATAAGTATGGGAGACAAACATAATTCACCAAATATCCATGATTCACAGTCCTATCTTTCAGTTTCATACTCTTTATTAATTTTCTTCATCTTATAAAAAACAGGTTACATCCAACTTAATCCATATGATTGAAGTTTCTTATTTCACATATATAATAACCTTTTCATTTTTCCCTGTTGATTCTATTTTCTTGTCACCCTCCTCCCTCCCTTCCCTTCACCTTCCAGGTTGATGAATTTTCGTTTCATGTATGATATCCCATTTTTTCCAGCCAAGGATTCCACATTTTATCGAATTCCCTGATATTCGTTCTCTAAGGCCTCGTACACACGACCGAGAATCTCGTCAGGAAAAAACCCTCGTTTTGCCTGACGAGATTCTTGGCAAGAAACTCTTGCCGCCGGAGTGTACAGACTTTTGTTTCAAAAGAACCGCGGTTCTCTTGAAAGGAAAGAACGCGGTGACGTAATTGCGTACGACGAGCATGCACTTGTCACATTCGATGCCGCCGCCGCCATCTTGCTTCACCCTACCTATGCCATGGGAGCTACCCCGCATGCGTCAAAGTCATTTCGAGCATGCGTGGGTTTCCACGGCGACAGGTAAGTATACACACTCTTGGGTTTCTCGTCGGGAAACAGGCCGACAAGAATCTCGACGAGAAAAAAAGAGAGCAGGTTCTCTTTTTTTCAGTATGACTGATCCGTGTACATGAAAGAATGAATGGGGCCGTGTATCGTGAGATTTTGAGTGCAAACCTCCTCCCATCAGCAAGGGCATTAAAGATGAAATGTGGCTAGGTCTTTCAGCATGACAATGGTCCCAAACACACCGCCCTGGCAACGAAGGAGTGGCTTTGTTAGAAGCATTTCAAGGTCCTGAAGTGGCCTAGTCAGTCTCCAGATCTCAACCCCATAAAAAGCCTTTGGAGGGAGTTGAAAGTCCGTGTTGCCCAGCGACAGCCCCAAAACATCACTGCTCTAGAGGAGATATACAATGGAGGAATGGGCCAACATACCAGCAACAGTGTGTGACAACCTTTTGAAGACTTACAGAAAACGTTTGACCTCTGTCATTGCCAACAAAGGATATATAAGAAAGTATTGAGATGAACTTTTGATATTGACCAAATACTTATTTTCCACCATAATTTGCAAATATTTTTTTTCCAAATCAGACAATGTGATTGTCTGGATTTGTTTCCACATTTTGTCTCTCATAGTTGAGGTATACCTATGATGACAATTACAGGCCTCTCTCATCTTTTTAAGTGGGAGAACTTGCACAATTGGTGGCTGACTAAATACTTTTTTTGCCCCACTGTAAATGGGCATTTAAAGTGTTTGTAAAGTCAGGTTTTTTATCTTAATGCGTTGCCCCATCTCTCTCCTGGGATGTCCATGAGTTCCTCGGCCGTCCGGTGCATTGCCACGAAATGAGATTTGCCATCGGATGAGATGGTCCGCCTCCATCACATCCTATTGGCTCACTCCTGTCACGTGACATATTTAAACGTCAAGTATCAACGCGAACATCAGTCTCAGCTAGGCTATCATAGGGAGAGGATCTCCTCTCCCTGTGATAGCTGAAGCTGCACGGAGCTGGTGCACGGAGCTATATGCGTAGTGCTGCGCCTGCACACTACTACTTTACCTGCACCCGATGCTCTACTTTCTGTTCCCTGTTCCCTGAGCCTTAACGGGGGACGGGGAGTAGAGCTGCGGGCGCGGGGTGTAGTTAGCGCTGGCGGGAGGCACGCTGACAGCGCTATCGGCCATTGGGATCCCGATAGCGCTGTGGATCTATCGCGCTCGCGGGGAGGCATGACAGCGCTATCGGGCAGAGGGATCCCGATATTGCTGTAGATCCCGAAGTGACATTGTAATGAAGGAGAACATTTATTAGCCTGACATTGTAATAAAGGAGAACATTTATTAGCCTAGTAAATGTATGAGCTTTTGTGGCCCGATTCCGCTCTTGGAATCGGGCCACAGAGGCCATGTGAGCTCCGTGCACCAGCTCCGTGCAGCTTCAGCTATCACAGGGAGAGGAGATCCTCTCCCTATGATAGCCTAGCTGAGACTGATGTTCGCGTCGATACTTGACGTTTAAATATGTCACGTGACAGGAGTGAGCCAATAGGATGTGATGGAGGCGAACCATCTCATCCGATGGCAAATCTCATTTCGTGGCAATGCACCGGCACTGTCCTCCTGATTGGCTGAGACACAGCAGTGGTCATTTAGCCAATCAGGAGAGAGAAGGGCGGGGCTGAACCGGGGCTCTGTGTCTGAATGGACACAGGGAGCTGTGACTCGGCTCAGGTGTCCCCATAGCAAGCCAGGAGGGGCCAGGAGAGCCGAAAAAGGAAGCAAGAAGAAGAAGAGGATCTGGACTGCTCTGTGCAAATCCACTGCACAGCGCAGGTAAGTATAATATGTTTGTTATTTTTAGAAAAATTAATAAAACACAAGACTTTACAGTCACTTTACCCCCAGAGTGCGGTGCTAGCGCCACTGCACGGGAGGATTTTTCTTTTCCTGGAGTTCCCGTAAAATGCTCAATGTAATGCATGTGAATACATAGGGCAACGCACAATATCCTCCGCAAGCTGTGCTGCTCGGAGCCACAAACATAATCAGTAGCACAATCAATAGCAAGTATGTTTTTTATCACAGGATTGGAAGTAGCTTTTCTGAAAATGCAGGGGGGTTTATGCTTTGTGACCATTTTAGACAAGAATTGTTCCTAGCTTAGAGATTCTTAAAGTGATATAAACCCTCCCCAGCGCTCTTAATTTGCATATAAATAAGATTTTCTAAGCCCCGATGACATGAAATACAATAATAGTCTCAAGTGACAGTTATCGAAGGTATCAGCAGTGAGCGGTATCAATCTGTGGCAAAATGTTTCCTCCAAAATCCCATGATTGGTTCATATTTTCACAGCTTGTCAGGGAGTTTTGTTGTGGCGGGCTGTAGAGATTTACAATACCAACAAATGTTTCATTTTGTGATGTTCCTGGAACTCATTTCAACAGTTCTAGCTTAGCGGAGCGGACAGACTTATCTGAGATAATGCTCCTAGCAGATGCCGGCTTAAAGGGAGATTCTTCCAAACAATTCAAAAGTACCAGAGACAATACTTTGCAATACGGGTGCTATTAGGTTAATAAAGTGGGTGTTATTAATTAAATAAAGCCGTTAGGAGATATAAAAGGAATTACCGATAGGGGACCCATTGGTTATTGTTATCTGCAGCTTTGAAATGGCTGCAACATCATTATCTATTCCATATCGCCTCTTCTGTCAGTCAGTGCAAAATGTTCTAAAACTTAAAGGGGTTGTAAAGGTACAATTTTTTTTCTTCCTAAATAGCTTCCTTTACCTTACTGCAGTCCTCCTTCACTTACCTCATCCTTTGTTTTTGCTTTTAAATGTCCTTATTTCTTCTGAGAAATCCTCACTTCCTGTTCTTCTGTCTGTAACTCCACACAGTAATTCAAGGCTTTTTCCCTGGTGTGGAGTGTCATGCTCCCCCCTCCCTTGAGGGGGGAGGGGGCGAGGCAGGAGAGTCAGGATGCTCTCTACGTTGCAGATAGAGAAAGGAGCTGTGTGTTAGTGGGCGTCCTGACACTCCACACCAGGGAGAAAGCCTTGTATTACGGTGGTGAGTTACAGACAGAAGAACAGGAAGTGAGGATTTCCCAGAAGAAATAAGGACATTTAAAAGCAAAATCGAAGGATAATGTAAGTGAAGGAGGACTGCACTGAGGTAGAGAAAGCTATTTAGGGAGAAAAAATTATACCTTTACAACCCCTTTAAAGTAGAACTTTAGGCAAAACTTTTTTTTCATTTTCGATAGAGCAGGGGAGGGTTATAACTAGAGGTCGGCCGATATATCGGCCAATATTTGGCCGTTTTGGAGATATTTTACATGGCCGCTAGCGGTGCCACGGATCCGGAGCTAGGCCGAAGCCGCGGCCTTTCCTGATGCTGTGACCGCGGCGGCGATCCGCGGATTGCCGCCGCGGTTTACAGCATCAGGAAAGACCGCGGCTTCGGCCTAGCTCCAGAGCCGCGGCCATCTTGGTACACCCAGCGCGGCGGCCCTCCTCTCTGTTTACATCCACAGAGGAGGAGGGGCCCACGCTCGTGGGACACACACCGCTCTCTGGTGTCTGTAGCAGGGGGGGTGTCTATACTGGAGGGAGAGGGGGTCTGTACTGAGCGGGGTGACAGTGCCACCTCCCAGTGCCAATTAGTGCCACTTGCCATCCAGTGCCATCTGCCAGTGGCAATACCAGTGCCACCATCCAGTGCCAATTAGTACCAGTGCCACCTTGCCAACTAAAGCCATCAGTGCCACCTGCCAATGCCAACCAGTGCTAACTATTGCCACCCAGTGCCACCTGCCAGTCAGTGCCAACTAGTGCCACTTGCCAGTGTCACCTGTTAGTGCCACCTGCCAGTGCAATGTGCCATCTGCTAGTACTATCTTTCAGTGCCATCCAGTGCAACCTGCCAGTGCCAATAAGTGCCTTCTGCTAGTGCCATCTTCCAGTGCCAATTAGTGCCATCCAGTGCCACGAGCCAGTGCCACCAAAAAAATTTAAAAAATCGGCTTAAAATATCGGCCGTAAAAATCGGCATCATATATCGGCCATCGGCCGCCCAGATTTCTAAATATCGGCATCGATAAAAACCCATATCGGTCAACCTCAAGTTATAACCGCTGTCAGATATGTCAGATATTATTTTGCGATCTGTGTCCCATAAGGGAGATTTGTCCCTTCAATTCCTGTCCCATAGCCAAACCGGAAGTGATTGAAGATTCCTGCAAATTAACCACTTACGGCCCGCCCCGCCGTCATTTTACGTTGGTACTTTAACCACTTGACATCCCGCTCATAGTCATATGACATCCACAGATGGGATCTCCCATCCTGGGTGGACGTCATATGCCATCCTGGGCTTCCCGGCCGTCTTGGGGGTGTGCACGTCCCGCCGGGGGAGCACAAGCGCCCACGGCATCGCTCGGGACCCGGCGCACGTGCCTGGCGGGCGCAATGTCCGCCGGGCACCCGCGATTGCCTGCAATCATGGCAAGAATGTGGATCTGTGTGTGTAAACACACAGATCCACGTCCTGTCAGAGGTGAGGAGACCGATGTTGTGTTCCCAGTACAGAGGAACACAGATCGGTCTCCTCCCCTTGTGAGTCCCCCTCCCCCTACAGTTAAAATCACTCATTAGGGAACATATTTAACACCTTCAGCGCCCCCTAGTTTTAACCCCTTCCCTGCCAAACACGTTTACACAGTAATCAGTACAGTTTTATAGCACTTATCGCTGTATAAATGTGAATGGTCCCAAAAATGTGTCAAAAGTGTCAGATATTTCCGTTGCAATGTCACAGTCACAATAAAAATCGCAGATCGCCGGCATTACTAATAAATAAATAAAACTGCAATAAATAAATCCCCTACTTTGTAGAGGCTATAACTTTTGCGCAAACCAAAAATATGTAGAAGAATAGGTATCGACCTAAACTGTGGAGAAAATTTTTTTATATAGATTTTTGGGGATATTTATTATAGCAAAAAGTTAAAAATATTGCATTTTTTTTTTCAAATTGTTGCTCTATTTTTGTTTATAGCGCAAAAAAAATGCAGAGGTGATCAAATACCACCAAAAGAAAGCTCTAAAAAAGGACACCAATTTTGTTTGGGAGCCACGTCGTACGACCACGCAATTGTCAGTTAAAGCGACACAGTGCCGAATCGCAAAAAGTGCTCTGGTAAGGAAGGGGTAAATTCTTCCGGGCCTGAAGTGGTTAAAGAGGGATATCGTTATGGCAGCAGCTAGCTACCATAACCCCAGTATCCTCTTCTTCAGCGAGCGGTCTGCTTTCGGATAAAAGTGGTCTCTGCGGCGAATCCACAGCAAGATCACTTTTATCGGCAGCGGGAGAGGGCCCCCCCTTCCCGCTGCGCTCCAGTGCCCTCCGCCGCTTACTGGAGCCGCCGGCAGCGGCGGAGGCGATTGCGTCCTGTTAGGTATGGAGATGAGTTAGGGGAAGATGGCCCCCACCCATCAACCCATCTCCATACCATTGCAGGGTGGAAGCGACGTTGAAACGTCACTTTCGCCCATAGCTCTTAAAAAGATCTTTTTGACCCCAGATCTCATATTTAATAGGTCCTGTCATGCTTTTATTCTATTACACAGAATGTTTATATTCCTTGTAATAGCAATAAAGTGACACAATTTTTTATTTTTTTTAAAAAAACAGTGTAAAAAAAGGTAAAATAAATAAGAAAAAAAATGTAAACGCGCCCCATCCAAACGGCTTGCCTGCAGAAGCGAACACATACGTGGGCATATGAAAACAAACAGCGCCTGCATATGTGTTCAAATTACACATGTGAGGTATCGCCATGATCGTTAGAGCGAGAGCAATAATTTTAGCCCTAGACCTCCTCTGTAACTCTAAACATAAATAGCCGGATTCAGGTAGAGCGGCGATTCTTTAGGTCGGCGTAGCGCATCCCCTTTGCACTACGCCGATGTAAGATAGTGAGGCAAGTACTGTATTCACAAAGCACTTGCCTCCTAAGTTACGTCGGCGTAGCGCAAATGGCCCGGCGTAACCCCGCCTAATTCAAATTAGGCAGGTAGGAGGCATGCTCCATGTAAATGTAGGAGACTTACGTCGGTCGTATCTTAGCAACAGAGAAGCGTATCTCAGACTGAGAATACGCTTAAAGATACAACGGCGCGGATTCGGACTTACGACGGCGTATCTACTGATACGCCGTCGTAAGTCTTTGAAAATCCGGCTAGTAACCTGTAGAATTTTTTAAACGTCGCCTATGGAGATTTTTAAGGGTCAAAGTTCCAGGAGCGGGCGTAATTTTGAAGCGTGACATGTTGGGTATCAATTTACTCGGCGTTACATTATCTTTCACAATATAAAAAAAAATCGGGCTAACTTTACTGTTTTATTTTTTAAGTAAAAAAAGTGTATTTTTTTTTTCAAAAAAAGTGCGCTTTGTAAGACCTCTGCGCAAATACGGGGTGACATAAAGTATTGCAACGACCGCATTTTATCATCTAGGGTGTCTGAAAAATATATATATAATGTTTGGGGGCTCTAAGTAATTTTCTAGCAAAGAAAAAATGATTTTAAACAACAAATCTCTAAAAGAGGCTCGGTCCTTAACCACTTCAGACCCGCGCTATTGACAAAATATGTCAACAGCGCGGCTCTCAAGTGCCGGGTGGACGTCTTTGGACGTCTTTTTAAAAGCATTACCCGCGCGCGCCACTGGGTGGCACGCAGCGGGTAAACACTGTCCCGGCGCATCGCTGAAGAGCCGATGCGTGTACCTGGCGGCCGCGATGTCTGCCGGGTACACGCGATCGGCGGTGACACAGCAGGTGACAGCAGGGACGTGGAGCTCTGTGTGTAAACACAGAGCTCCACGTGCTGTCAGAGGAGAGGAGACCGATCTGTGTCCCTTGTACATAGAGACACAGCATCGGTTACCTCCCCCCCACACAGTTAGAACACACCCAGGGAATACATTTAACCCCTTCCTCACCCCCTAGTGTTAACCCCTTCCCTGACAGTCACATTTATACAGTAATTAGTGCATTGTTATAGCACTGATCGCTGTATAAATGTGAATGGTCCCAAAATTGTGTCAAAAGTGTCCGATATGTCCGCCGCAATATCGCAGTCCCAATAAAAATCGCAGATCGCCGCCATTACTAGTAAAAAAAAATAATAAAAAAAATCATAATTCTGTCCCCTATTTTGTAGGCGCTATAACTTTTGCGCAAACCAGTCGCTTATTGCGATTTTTTTTTTTTTTACAAAAATACGTAGAAAAATACGTATCGGCCTTAACTGAGAAAAAAAATAGTTTTTTTTTTAAAAAATGGGATATTTATTATAGCAACAAGTAAAAAAAATATATATTTTTTTTAAATTGTCGCTATTTTTTTGTTTATAGCGCAAAAAAAAAACACAGAGGTGATCAAATACCACCAAAATAAAGCTCTATTTGTGGACGTCAATTTTGTTTGGGAGCCACGTCGCACGACCGCGCAAATGTCAGTTAAAGCGACGCAGTGCCGGAAGCTGAAATTTCGCCTGGGCACGAAGGGGGTTTATACTAGGCGGACTTCATCTCAGCGGAGTCCGTCTGCTCCCGCCAGCTCAGCGGGAGATCTCTCTACAGATCTCCGCTGAGCTGGCGGATGACAAGTCCCTCTCTGCTCACTGAGCGGGGAGGGGCTTGTGCAGCGCCGCTGTCTCCTATGGAGAGATCTTACCCGATCCGCCATGGACGGATGGCGACGTATCGCCTGTGTGGATGGGGCCTAAGTGGTTAAAAGAAACCATAAGGTGAAACTATTTCTAATCCCATTAAGGGATTTAAAGCCAAAACCTCTATAAGAATTTGAATTGGCTCTAAATACAGCAACATGTATTTCTTGTTTACCTTATTTATTCAAAAATGATTTCTAATCATGTATTTATTTGGTCATCAGGAGAGCCTGTGTTGAGCTCTTTCAGCACACTGCTGGCTTCTGGCATTGGCCCATTTGGCACAAGTGTTAGACTTGGCAGAGGTCAGGGCCTCTTTGTAAAGCAGCCTTACCCCCGGATGGACCCCGGACCCTCTTCTCTGGTTTACTTACAGATGCAGTTAGCAGCTGCTTTTGTCCGATAAACCTTCATTACATCAATCAGATGGAGAGCACCTCTTTTGTTTACAGCCTGAGCTGCGTGGGCACAGTACCATGCAAACATTCCTTGGTTCTTTTAGAAAGCAATGAAACCATGTCCAGCTTTATTTACTGCATCAGTATGGGCAACTTCCCATCTGTTGTTTGGAAAAAATTCGACTTAGGCTGAGGTTTTTTCAGACATTCAGAGGAAGTCTTGTATTTGTATCAATGAATCCAAATCTTCCTCTGATTGGCTAGTTGTAAAGTTTTCCACCCACCTCTCCACCTTGGACATCGGAGGAAGGCTTGTACTGTATGCATTGATAATTTCCTTGAATTTACTTAAAATGTTACTAAAACCAGGACCCAGTGACTTGTCGTTAAGGTTCCTCTATCGAGATGGTTCCTGTAAGGACTGCGCAGGCGCAATCCTTGCCGACGGAAATCTCCGAACCTCGGCCGGCATCCAGGCTCATTCCTTAACATCCCTGTGGATGGCCACTTACCTCAAATTCTACATCGTCCTGGAGGTTCGGTGATTTCCTTCGGCAAGGATTGCGCCTACGCAGTCCTTACAGGAACCATATCGTCAGATCACCGGCAGTCACTATATCTGGTCTCCCAGTACACAGAACATGGAAATGCAATTACAGTAAAACCTTGGATTGCGAGCATAATTCGTTCCAGAAACATACTTGTAAGCCAAAGCACTTGTATATCAAAGCATTTTTTACAGGGTATAAAGGAGAAGAGAGGCGCCTCTAAGTGTAGCAATAAGTTGCTAAATGTTGTACCTTCATTAAATGTAATCATATTGCTACACTTAGAGGCTCCTCTCCTTTTTTATACTCAGTTGTGACATGACGCTACTCTAATATCAAAGCAAAATGTATTAAAACATTCTGCTTGTCTTGCAAAACACTCTCAAACAAAGTTACTCTCAAACCAAGGTTTTACTGTACAGGTAAAACCTTGGTTTCAGAGTAATGCCCTGTACACACGACCGGTTTTCCCGTCTGAATAAACTCTGATGGTTTTTCCGACGGAATTCCGCTCAAGCTGTCTTGCATACACACGATCACACCAAATTCTGACTGCCAAGAACGCGGTGACGTACAACACTATGGCGAGCCTATAAAAATGAAGTTCTTCCGAGCATGCGTCGACTTGTTTCTGAGCATGCATGGTTTTTAGTCCGTCGGAATTGTATCCAGACCAACGGAAATTCAGAAAAAAAAATTATCGGAAAAATTTCTCTATCTAATTCCGTCGGAAATTCCAATGGGGCATACACACAGATGGAAAATCCGATGAAAGGCTTCCGTCTGGACTTTTTCCGTCAGAAATTCCACTCGTGTGTACAAGGCATTACTTGGTTTGAGAGTGTTTTGCAAGACAAGCAAAATGTTTAAATGAATTTTTACTTGATATACAAGCAATGTCTTGATATACAAGTAGCACCATATCAGAACTGAGTATAAAAGAGAAAAGAAGCATCTCTAAGGCCCCATACACACGATAGAATTTATCTCTCGAGGATTTCGGCGGATTTTCTTGCGATGGAGTGTACACACCATCGCATTGAAATCCGCGCCGAAATCCTCTGGCGATGACGTGTCGCGCCGTCGCCGCGATTATGACGCGGCGACGTGCGCGACGCTGTCATATAAGGAATTCCACGCATGCGTCGAATCATTACGACGCATGCGGGGGATCCCTTCGGACGGATGGATCCGGTGAGTCTATACAGACCAGCGGATCCATCCGTTGGGATGGACTCCAGCAGATGGATATGTTCTGCATGTCAGCAAATATTCGATCTGCTGGAATCCATCCCAGGGGAGATATATCCGCGGAAACAGATCCGCTGGCGTGTACACACCATAGGATCTATCCGCTGAAACCCATCTGCTGGGATTTTTCAGCGGATGGATTCTATGGTGTGTACGGGGCCTTAGTGTAGCAATATATTTACATTTAATGAAGTTACATTTAACAACATATTGCTACACTTAGAGGCGCCTCTCTTCTCTTTTATTCTCTGGAGCTCCTGCTGGATTTTGCTTCTAATCCCCTTGTGGAGGCTTCCATTTGTGGATGGACATTTTATGGTTACACCACCTATTGCATTGCTATAATCTTTTTATATGGACTATAAACTGAAGGACTGATGAATAAATGGTTGTGGAACGAATCATTTGAGTTTCCATTCTATCTTATGGGGAATTACTTTTTGATATACAAGTGCTTTGGATTACAAGCATGTTTCCGGAACGAATTATGCTCACAATCCAAGGTTTTACTGTATTTTAGTAAATATAAACTGCTAAATACCCTTTCTCATCTGCAGTATATTGCAGTTTGGACAGTGCTGATTGGCCCTGTGGGAGAAGGTGTATTGTCATAGGACAAGCAAGACAGCCAGACAACTAGCATTTTCAGGAGGAGGCCAACAATGGCAGCACAGGACTCCCACATAGACAGGGAATCTTCCACATTTATACATTGTAATTTATGCTGGATGATCCCCAGGCCATAGACAATCCCAGGAGAAGAGAACCACTTTTTCATAGTACAGAGTGTGACTTCACACCACAACAATCTTCTTTACATTAATTATAAGCTCATTAGCGAGGCTTGCGGGGTACGAGACAGCGCCATTAGTCACACGTCTAGTGCTTCGTCAACATCTCGTGTAGAGCAGAGACACCTTGACACGGAAATGTTCTACACTTCACACGTCTGCCGCTGTTCTCACATTAGGGTAAGCAGTGTTCTCATGTCATCCAAGGAAGCCCTCCGCACATTAGCGCACAAGGTGTCTCTGGAGAAATCCGCGCTCCTCTCTCTCTCTCTGCTAAGCTAATGATAATTCAATCGCAGTACGACACCTCATTTCTACTTGTGACACTGAAAAAACAATCGCTAAATTATTGATGCCGTTTCTGCAATGACGGCGAATGTTTTCATAGAAAATAGTTCCATTTATGTTATCTAAATAACCTGCGAAGATTTAAACTGCAAATCCAACTACGAGATTTGATAAAAAAAAATTGATGGAACGTTAAATCTTATGCCGCGTACACACGATCATTTTTTGGCATGTAAAAAACTAAGTTTTTAAAAAAATGTAATTTAAACTGATCGTGTGTGGGCTTCACATCATTTTTCTGGTTCTGAAAAATGACAAAAAAAAATTCGAACATGCTGCATTTTTTAACAACGTTTTTCGGGTTGTAAAAAATAATCGTGTGTGGGCTAAAACGACGTTAAAAACCTGCGCATGCTCAGAAGCAAGTTATGAGACGGGAGCGCTCGTTCTGGTAAAACTACCGTTCATAATGGAGTAAGCACATTCATCACGCTGTAACAGACAAAAAAGTGCGAATCGTCTTTTACTAACACAAAATCAGCTAAAGCAGCCCAAAGGGTGGCGTCATCCGCATGGAACTTCCCCTTTATAGTGCCGTCGTACGTGTTGTACGTCACCGCGCTTTGCTAGAGCATTTTTTTTAACGATCGTGTGTGGGCAACGTCGTTTTAATGATGAAGTTGGAAAAAAATTCGTTTTTTCTAGAGGCTGAAAAACGTTGTTTTTTACATGCCGAAAAATGATTGTGTGTACGCTGCATTATAAACAGTAATTATTAAAACGGTTCTTTCGTTTTTTTTAGTTTTGGAATCAGAGAAAGATTAGAACCCCTGTTGGGTTTTTATTATTGCCTTGTACCCGCTGGGGAGAGTCATCGTCTTTTTTTGTTCTGGGATGGGAAACGTTTTATAGATCTTTTTTATAGATCTTTTTTTCTGCTCCTAAACACAGAGCTTTAAAAATGCCTTTAAGCCCTGTACACACGATCGGTGTGTCTGATGAAAACGGACCAATGGACCGTTTTCATCGGACAAACCAATCATGTGTGGGCCCCATCGGTTTGTTTTCCATCGGTGAAAAAAAATAGGACATGTTTTAAAATGTTCCTATTGATAAAAAAACGATACCATCGGTCAAAAATCCATGCATGCTCAGAATCAAGTCGACGCATGCTCGGAAGCATTGAACTTAATTTTTCTCAGCACGTCGTAGTGTTTTACGTCACCGCGTTGGACACGGTCGGATTTTCGACTGATGGTGTGTAGGCAAGACTGATAAAAGTCAGCTTCATCGGATATCCGACGAAAAAATCCATCAGATTAGATTCCATCAGATATCCGATCATGTGTACAGGGCTTTAGACTACAAAGTGTACATGGACACATAGGATAACATTAGCTGCTTCTAGAGGCAGACAAAAAAATGCTAAACGCCTCTAGGAACAGCGTTTTTTTAACCACTTATCACCGTAGGATGTCCTTGATTTTGAATGAAGATATCTGAATGATGCTTGCAGCTACAGGTATCGTCCAGATATCTTTGTGTTAGATTCACGTATCCTGGCGTATTTTAGTGTGGGCGTAGCGTATCCCATTTACGCTACGCCTCCACAACTTAGACGGGCAAGTGCAGTATTCACAAAGCACTTGCTCCGTAAGTTGCGGTGGCGTAAATCAGCCGGCGTAAGTGCGCCGAATTCAAATTGAGAAGAGGTGGGCATGTTTTATGTAAATAAAACATGACCCCACGTAAAAGACGTCTTTAACAAACGGCGCATGCGCCGTTCGTGAAAGAATCCCAGTGCGCATGCTCGAAATTCCGCCGCAAATCGTCAATGCTATCGACGTGGACGTAATTTACGCAAAGTCCTATTCGCGAACGACTTACGCAAACGACGTAAACATTTAAAAATTTGACGTGGGAACGACGTCCATACTTAACATTGGTTGCTCCTCATATAGCAGGAGCAACGTTACGCCGGAAAAAGCCTTACGCAAACAACGTAAAAAATTCCGCCGGGCGCACGTACGTTTCTGAATCGGCGTATCCAGCGCATTTGCATATTCTACGCTGAAATCTAGGGAAGCGCCCATAACGGCCAGCGTAAAATTGCACACAATTATACGTCGGCGTATTCAAGTTACGTCGGCGGAGGAAGCCTATTTTTTCAACGTATCTGCCTTTGAGAATCGGCGTAAAGATACGACGGCGCAGATTTGAAATTTCTCCAGTTACGCTGCCGTATGTTGTTGCTGAATCTAGCCCTTTTTTTTTAGCAGACGATTCCCTGTTTAGCCGCTTGATTGGTTTTACACGCGACGGGAGGGGACGCCCCACCCCCCTTTGGCGATACCTCACATGTGTGGTTTGAACGTTGTTTACATATGTGGACATGACTTATGTATGTGTTCACTTCTGCATGCGAGCACGAGGGGATGGGAGCCCTTTAAAATTATTATTTTTTATTGTTTATTTTATTTTTTTATTTATAACTTTCCCTTTTATTTTATTTTTTATCACTTTTATTCTTATTACAAGTGACCAATTATGAGTCACTATTCCTCTGACTTACATTAATGATGGGTCACTATTCCTTCCACTGACACCAATGATGGGTCACTATTTCTTCCACTGACACCAATGATGGGTCACTATTCCTTCTACTGACACCAATGATGGGTCACTATTCCTCTGACTTACATTAATGATGGGTCACTATTCATTCCACTGACACCAATGATGGGTCACTATTTCTTCCACTGACACTAATGATGGGTCACTATTTCTTCCACTGACACCAATGATGGGTCACTATTTCTTTCACTGACACCAATGATGGGTCACTATTCCTTCCACTGACACCAATGATGGGTCACTATTCCTTTCACTGACACCAATGATGGGTCACTATTCCTTTCACTGACACCAATGATGGGTCACTATTTCTTCCACTGACACCAATGATGGGTCACTATTCCTTCCACTGACACCAATGATGGGTCACTATTTCTTCCACTGACACCAATGATGGGTCACTATTCCTTCCACTGACACCAATGATGGGTCACTATTCCTTCCACTGACACTAATGATGGGTCACTATTCCTTCCACTGACACCAATAATGGGTCACTATGCTTTCCACTGACACCAAGCCAGAGAATAAATCCACCCGTGGCAGTTTACTATACAGCTGGCGGTAGATCAAATGGTCCCCGGTCATCTCTATGACCCTCGGAGGCCCGCAAGCCACCTATCTTCCATCCCTATCAGATGTAAATACTGCCGTTATTTTGCTGGAAAGCCTATGATTGATTTTTTTTATTTTAGGCTTTCCAGCATAGAGGAGAGATGTGGGGACTTATAGACCTGTCGTGCCCTATTACTATTACAAGGGATGTTTACATTCCTTGTAATAGGAATAAAAGTGATCAAAAAATGTAAA
This sequence comes from Rana temporaria, assembly GCF_905171775.1. NCBI lineage: Eukaryota > Metazoa > Chordata > Amphibia > Anura > Ranidae > Rana > Rana temporaria. The sequence continues at coordinate 425,795,427 of NC_053492.1, forward strand.
ATTAAAGGGAAAGTGCAGAAGCAAACACATACATAAGTCATGTCCGCATATGTAAACGACGTTCAAACCACACATGTGAGGTATTGCCATGAGTATTGGGCCCTGTACACACGACTGAACATGTCCGTTAAAAATGGTCCGCAGACCAGTTTCAGCGGACATGTTCGGTCGTCTGTACGTCCGACCGGACAATTTTCCGGCGGATCGGACAGTTTCCAGCGGACAAATGTTTCTTAGCATGCTAAGAAACATGTCCGCTGGAAGCCTGTCCGTCGGACATGTTCGGTCGTCTGTACAGACTCACCGGACATGTCCGCTCGGCCGAAAGCCCTCGCATGCGTCAAAGTGATTCGACGCATGCGTGGAAGCATTGACCTTCCAGGGCCGCGCACGTCGCCGCGTCATTGTCGCGGCGACGGCGCGGCACGTCACCATGTATCCTGTCTGGGCGGATTTCTGTTTGATGGTGTGTACAACCATCAAACAGAAATCTCCGAGCAGACATGTCCGCTGAAAACGGTCCGGCGGACCGTTTTCAGAGGACTGTCCGCTTGTCTGTACGGGGCCTTAGAGTGAGAGCAATAATTCTAGTAAACTGGTAACCTGTGGACCTTTTAAAAGCCTAGCCTATGGAGATTTTAAAGTACTGAAGTTTGACACCATTCCGCAACTGTGCACAGTTTTAAAAGCGCCACATGTTAGGTATCTATTTACTCGGCGTAACATCATCTTTCAAATTTTACAAAAAAAGTGGTGTAAATATGTTGTTTTGTTTTTATTCATAAAAGTATCCCCCCCCCCCCCCAAAAAAAAATCGCATTTGAAAAATTGCTGTGCAAATACCATGTGACATAAAAAATTGCAACAACTGCCATTTGATTCCCTAGGATATCTGTTAAATATATATATATATATATATATATATATATATATATATATATATATATATATATATATATATATATAATGTTTGGGGGTTAGGAGTACTTTTCTAAAGTTGGATTTTTTACATGTAGGTGAGGAATACCATAATAAATGTATTTGTTGTGCCTTGAGTTCAACTTTAAAGCGGAGGTCCACACAAAAAGTGAACCTCCGGCTGCCGATATCGCGGGCACCCAGGACAGGTAAGTGTCCATTTATTAAAAGTCAGCAGCTGCAGTATTTGTAGCTGCTCGCTTTTAATATTTTTGTTTTAGGCGGACCTCCGCTTTAAGAGGGGCATTGCCTTACATTGCAGAGATTTCCTCTTACTTACTGTTTCTCTGTGGTGGGCTTCAAAAAGTCCAGCATGCCCTACATTTTTGTGCATTGAGAAGCATTAAAATCTAATCATTTTAAATAGGCTGGCTAACACAAAGTGCCACAATGCGCTTCGGCACACAAATACATGTGCATACCTCCCAACTTTTTGAGAAGGGAATGAGGGACACCTATCAGCAAAATTATGCAGGCATAGGACACACCCATTGCCACGCCCCCTTAAAGGAGAATTGTAAAAAAAAAAGATTGGTTAAACCCACAAGTGTTTTTTTTACCACTACTATTCCTTTATTTTGGCTTTTGGAATTTCCAAATGCAGCAATTTAAAAATCAGATGAAAGGTTTAGTGCTGGGAAACACTTTTTGATAGATAAAAAGTGCATTTTATATACATCTTTATAGATCAGACCAAAATGAGGGACAAATGAGGAGGAATGAGGGACAGAGGGACAGTCCCTCCAAATCAGGGACAGTTGGGAGCTATGCATGTGTGATATGGCACAGTGCATCCTAGTGGTTCAAACTAATGGCTGAGCTGCTGCTGGGAGGTGACCAGACTGAAGGGCATTACTTGGGGCCAATCAGGAGTCTTATGTTTACATGTGTTGACAATGGAGAGAGCAGTATGATGACTTCACGTGACTCTTGCTGCTTCTTTATTGGCCAATCACAGGTTGGGGGTGGAGATGTGACCCCCAGCCTGTCCGCTTAAAGCGGACCTCCACCCAAAAGGGAAAGCTCTACTTGTTTGCCGGTTAGATGAGGGGAGCGGATGCCTTTTTTTCACAGGTACAGTCAAAACCCAGTGGTGATGAAATACAGCCACAAGAAAGCTTTATTTGTGTGAAAAAAATTATAAAAATTTCTTATGGGTACAGTTTAGCATGACTGCGCAATTGTTATTCAAAGTGTGACAGTGCAATCTGGAACGTCTTTTATTGTTCAAACGCCTAACATGTATGTGTCTTTTTATTTATTACATCTCAATAAACTTGGTTTTGAGTTTAAAAAAAAAAAAAGTGTGACAGTGCTGAAAATTGGCCTGGGTAGGAATGGGGTGAATGTGTCCAGTATTGAAGTGTTTAAAACAAAGATTTTCAAATCAAATTCTACTAGTGTATGGCTGACCACATGCTTTCACTTCCTGTCCTGGTGACACCAGGACAAGAAATGAAGGGACAGGTTGTCACTGTCAAAGGAAGACAGATAGTAATAATAAACAGACAGAGGTTCTAACCATTCCCAACTCTAAAAAAAAAAAAAAAAAATGTTTGTAGTTGGGTTTTAAGAACAGAAAGTAAATCCACCAGACTTCAAATAATTGTTGTCGTTCTAATATTCCACATGTGACAGACATTATAAATGATCATTGTAAAAAAAAATAATCCTGGATTACATCAGAATGAATAATACAATACAATATAGTTGACATTTTTATTTTTGTGTTTATACTGGCTGGGACACAGTTAACCTTCATGACACAACAGCACTGCCAGAAAAGGTCACAGACCAGCTTGGCTATGTAGGGCACCAAATGCTAGATTTCCCATCATGCTTTTCTGGCAAACGCTCAAGGGTGCCAGCTCAGGTCAACAAGCTGCCAGCTAACATCTAAACATAGCACCCCCCACCCACCCACACTCTCAATATACCGCCAATCCATACTGTGAACTCTGCTGCTTCATGTTAAATGGAATTGTACAATTTAAAGTGGCATCAGAAGGAGTCTGCGGTGCTTTGCCCTCTGGACACGGTATAAGAGACCTGAGAACATTGCCAAGCTAAGTGTCTTGTTTGCGAACTTGTATTTGTACACAAGACAGCACCCTTGTCATAAAGCATTGCCACAGAGTCATAGCAGCTCACTATTGAAATCACACTTCTGGCACAGTATTTAGTTGCTAATAATTAGTAGTCTGAGCTCTTAAAGTGAACCCGTCATCTGTGTGGGCAAACTCACAGCTGAGGTGGCACAAGTTCCTTGTTTTTTAGGCACCTTTCACACAGGCAGCTCCGCTATGAGGAATCCGCTTCCTCAGTGGGGGATCTCTTCGCTGATCCCTGCTTAGCAAGTGGATGACCGGTCCGTGTCTGCTCCGCTGTGAAGAGCAGACATGGACACAGTCCCGCTCAACACTATGGGGCAATCAGATGGAAACAGACCGCCTGTTCGTTTCCATACGATCTGCCAGACGGATGGAAAATATGACCACCATTCGTCTGTTTTTGGCAGCCAGGATCAGATCGGATGGTGGCGGTGTCAGCGGACATGTATCCGCTGATATCTGCCGCTCCATAAGGGACAATGCACTGCCCGATCAGGCCTGAAAGACTGACAGGCAGACCTGATTTGACAGCCCATGTGAATCACTTAATCGTCTCTTCTTGTGCCCATATGCCAGGAGAAACCGACTCTGACTTTCATTGGTGTAGCTGACAGAGCTAGGCAGGCACATGGTGGAGAGCAGGTACTCGGCACACCTGGAGGTATATATATCATTATACAGGAAAACCTTGGATTGCGAGCATAATTCGTTCTAGAAACATGCTTGTAATCCAAAGCACTTGTATATCAAAGCGAAGTTGTACCCAGGGCCGGATTCCAGACAAGTCCAACAAGGCCAGGCCTCGGGGTGGCAGTGGGTGCAGGGGCGGCACTGCAGCTGAGAGGAGAGGACACTTTCATTTCCGGAGTCCCCCCCCCGTCATGTCACGGATGGTGAGAGGAGAGAAAACAGAGGGAAGAGGAGGCCATCTCAATGTAATTTTTGGCAGCAGCACCCCCCAATGATCAATGTCATTTTTGGCAGCAACATCCCCCCCGGTTCTCAATGTCATATTCGGCAGCAGCACCCCCCCCTGCTTCCCAGTGTCCTGCCGAAAAAGTCCCCCGGTGAATAATGTCCCCCCTGTACTGCGCAGGCAGGGGCGGCATTGAAGGACCCGGCCTTGGGGAGGCAAAGGGAGTAAATCCGGGCCTGGTTGTACCTTTAATAAATGTAACCATATTGCTCTCTTCTCTTTTATACATAGTTGCAGGGCTGGACTGGGACAAAAATTTGGCCCTGGACTTCATCCAGACTGGCCCACTTTGACAGGTCTCTCCCATGGCGGCCGGATAACTCCCGCACCAAACCCCCCCCCCCCGGCCACCCAAGCCCCCTCTCCTCCCTTCACTAGCCATTAGCTGTTCTACTTTATTAAAGTAGAACGGCTAGTACTGGTACTCTTATAGGCAGTACCAGTGGGGAAGCTAGACATTATTTCACCCGGGCAAAGAATCAGTTTGGTGCCCCCCTTATGGGACAAGATTTGGCAGAAGTGAGAAACTCCCAGGCCATAGCTGTTGAGTCAGCTGTCTGTCCCCTCCCCCATGCTCCTCTGTCGTCGTCCCTGCTCCTCTGGTCCTCCCCCTGCTTCTTTGTTCCCCCCAGGTGAGTGCTGCGGGGAGGGAGAGACAGAGGAGCGGAGGGGGGTGGCGGTCTGCTGTCACTGAAGCCGACCCACTGAGCCATCGGCCCACCGGGAAACTCCCTGTAGTCCCAATGGCCAGTCCATCCCTGCATAGTTGTGACATGACACTACTCTTATATCAAGACATCGCTTGTATATCAAGTCAAAATGTATTAACAGTTTTTGCTTCTCTTGCAAAACGCTCTCAAACCAAGTTACTATCAAACAAAGGTTTTACTGTATTACCACACTACTTACATACACTTATCAGCAATAGCATTATGACCACTGAGGGGTAAAGTGAATGACACTTGATTATCTTGTTAGAATGACATCTGAAAGTGGGTGTGATATATTAAGCAGCAAGTGAACAGGTTGTCCTTGAAGTTGATGTGCTGAAGGCAGAAAATAAAATTGGTAGGCGTAAGGTTCTGAGCGACTTTGACAAGGGCCAAACTGTAATGGCTAGATCACTGGATCAGAGCAACTCCAAAACTTCTTAACGCTCATTGGAGCGCCGAGCAGTGGAGGTGCAAGGAGAGGCGTCGGTGTGTTGCCTGACCAATACACACGACAGTGATACAAAATAGACGTCACAATCTATAGCTGGCCATCGCAGTAAGCAGCATTGGAAGGCTACATAACATATAAACAGGGCCATGGATGGATCCAGGGGAAAAAAACAAGCTTACTTACCGGCCAGCTCGCAGACAATGCCGCTTACTGCGATGGCCAGCTGTAGATGGGAGCAGTGGCGTTTTTTTTGTATCACTGTTGTGTGTATTGGTCAGGCAACACACTTAAGCCCTGTACACAAGAGCCAGAATCTCGTCAGGAAAAAAACATTGTTTTTCCTGACGAGATTCTTGGCAAGAATCTCTTGCCGCCCGAGTGTACAGACACTTCATTCAAAAGAACCGCGGTTCTTTTGAACGGCAAGAACGCAGTGACGTCATCGCCTACGACGAACATGCGCTCGTCACATTTGATGCCGCCGCCGCCATCTTTCTGCACCCTACCTATGCATAGGAAGCTACCGCGCATGCGTCAAAGTCATTTGGAGCATGCGCAGGTTTCCACGGCGACAGGTAAGTATACACACTCTCTGGTTTCTTGGCAGGAAAGCACTGCCGAGAATCACGACGTAAAAAATAGAGAGCAGGTTCTCTATTTTTTTTTTAAAGATTTTAGGCAGTTTTCTTAACGAGAAACCTGAAAGCCTCGTACACACGCACGGTATACTCGCAAGAAAGCTCTGCCAGCAGTTTTCTTGCTGGTTCTTGTCGAGTAAACTGAGCGTGTGTACGAGGCTTGACACCTTTACAGCCATTGAGCTACTTGCTGGGTGCTCAGTGTGCTGTAAATACACTACCTAAGAGCCGAGATTGCGCTACACGGTACAGATGGACAATGATCCAAAACACACTGCAAAAGCAACCCAGGAGCTTTTGAAGGAAAATAAGTGGAATATTCTGCAATTGCCAAGTCAATCGCCTGATCTCAACACATTTCAGCATGCATTTTACTTGCTGAAGGCAAAACTAAAGGCAGAAAGACCCACAAAGTACAACTGAAGACAGCTGCAGTCTGGCAAAGCATCAGAAAGGAGGAAACCCAGTCTTTGGTAATGTCCTGGGTTCCAGACTTCAGGAAGTCATTAACAGTAAAGGATTCACAACAAAATATAAAAAATGATCATTTAATTTATATATTTATTTGTCCAATTACATTTGAGCCCCTGAAAATGGTGGGGCTGTATATAAATGTTTGCAGTTCATAAAATTTGTACTTGATATTTATGTTCAACCCCTTGAATTAAAGGTGAAAGTCTGCACTTCAAATTCATTTGGATTGTTTTGTTTTATTTTATTCTGGTGTCATACAGAGCCAAAAGTATAAAAATTGTGCCTGTGTCCAAATATATATGGACCTAACTGTATTTACAACATCAGGGGGAAACATACAGATCGTGCAATCCCATCGATCTATCTTTCCAAGATTGTCATCCGTGTCCCCGCAGTAGAAATTCACCCTCTTGGTTTGTCCTGGTGACCATTAGCCTCAGTACAGAAAGCAATGGAAAAGACAACATTTTTGAGTTGTCACAGAAAAAAAGAACGTGAGGGAAAATGTTCCAACTGTGACACCTGTTGTGACAACTTAGGCCTCGTACACATGACCGAGTTTCTCTGCAAAAAACAGCAGGAAACTTGCTTTGAGATATTTTTTTGCCGAGAAAACCGGTCGTGTGTACATTTTCGTCGAGGAAACTGTCGAGAAACTCGACGAGCCAAAAACAGAGCAAGTTCTCTATTTCCTTGACGGGAATGGAGAAAATTGGCTTGTCGAGTTCCTCGACAACCTAACAAGGAACTCGACGAGGAAAACGATGTGTTTCGCCCGTCGAGTTCGTCGGTCGTGTGTACGAGGCCTAAGAGGGGATATCCCCTCACAAACATTGCCTCATACTTTCTGCCGTGTCCTTTGAGTTAGGAACTGAAGGTAAATCTCCCTAACAGAACACAGACAGCAAAACCCATTCCTACTTGATCCAAAACAGCAACAACAAAAAAAGGCTTTACATACCTGTTAAAATCATATTATAGTATTTGATTGATATGAAAATACATGGATAATAAGAAGCAGGTATTTTAATTGTAGCTTGGTTTAAAGCTGAGGGTATTTGTGAAGGACAACATTTCCAACTATGGTCTCTCTCACTTGGCACTGTCCCTGAAAATTAGAAAGCTGGCAGCCATTCCAGCCTTTTCATATGGTGCCTTTATCACATCCCAGCTTGACTATTATAATGTGGTGAACATACTGGCTCCAGCCCAAGCCATCCTGAACTCTGCTGCTCGTCGAATCCATGTGGGCTGCATTGTAGAGGCTCACCGCTGCCTCTAAGCATTAGTCAAGGGCTGCCAAAGAAACTGTATACATATTTGTGGATTTCTAAAAATAGAATGAAATAATAGAATCCGGATATACAGTATGTGCGTTGTATATTTTATTGTTTTAAATATGCAATCCTTTTTTTTATTATTTGTGGTCAATATATACTGGGGGAGTCATCTATATGCTTTCTTTCTACCTTCGCATTTTTGGAGGGGCAGTGGGGGGGATTGCAATCTTCTACTGCCAATAGGAACCAATGTACGTGTGTCCCAGAATGGCTATAACTGGGAATAGATGGCTAGGCTTACAATTATTAGATAATCATACGCTATCTCTAGGTCAAACAGGCTGACCATTGGCAGATAAGGTGCCTACTACAAGGAGCTGCCAGTTGTGGATGTAGGTTGAAGATCTGGGTGTTGCATGGTAACTATGCAGGTCCCCACAGCTCTGGGGTCCTGCCTTAATCGGAGTGCTGTTTTAAAGCCAAGAGTCTCATTTACTGGAACATCCCTAAGGGTGGTATAACATGAAACAAAGATTAAAGCGGTTGTATACCCTTTTTTTTTTTTTTTTACCTACAGTTAAGCCTATAATAAGGCTTACCTGTAGACAAGAATAATATCTCTTAAACCTGTACAGTTTAGGAGATATTCCCCTCGCAATGTGCCGCTAACTTTAGCGGTGCATTGTGCTCCGGAGATTCTCGGCTGAAATTCCGGCAGACGCCGGACCTTGCCGGAAAGAATGCATGCGCTGGAGTGACGACATCGCGGCTCCGGCCACTCACAGCACCGGAGCCACGATACCTGGAAGACACGCAGAGGGAAAATGTCCGCTCCCTCGGCGTGGACCGGGATCACCTGCGACTCCTCGTTCTAAGGTAAGTATTTCATAATGAGCTAGTATGCGGTGCATACTAGATCATTATGCCTTTTGCCTTACAGGTTAAAAAAAAAATTGGCAGGTATACAACCATTATAAGGGGAAACTGTCCAATTAGGAGAGATTTAAGAAAGTCATCAACTTTATGAAAGGTTCCAGTTATGACTCTGCTATGTTATACTGAGCTGATGAGTACTGGAGTTGGTGATGACAGCAGGTCAGGGAAGAGGAACTGAAATGCAAATAGAAACTTTAAAAACGAATCCCAGGTATGGATATTTTTTTAATTGTTACAGTGGCCCAGCTTGGATCAATTAAACTATATATATATGCCATATCGTGCCAATGCCCCTGTAATAATAACTGTAGTAGAAATTGCTACTGCAGAGATCTCCACTTGCTTCCAGCCCCTCTGCTGCATTGTGAACACAGGTGGTCGGCTGCTTGCCACCAGCTCCATTCAGAGAATGTATTCCATTTGAATGAGTGCAAAGCATTCTCTGATTGGACGAGGTAGAGTGGCAGGGCAGTGACAACACTAGAGTAGCAGTTTCTACTTCAGGAACTTTGTCCAGATATGGTATATACCGTATTAATCGGCGTATAACACGCACAGGCATATAACACGCACCCTAACTTTAAGAGGGAAGTTTCAGGGAAAAAACTTTCCACAGCCTCCTGCGTATAACACGCAGGCACAGTTTACCCCTATATTTTCAGGGTAAAAAAGTGAGTGTTATACGCCAATAAATACAGTACATTGTTACATTGGTCCAAGCTGGCTCAATGTACTGTAACTTATTATAAAATATCTAAATCTTGAATTCTTCTTTAAATTAAAGGGGTAGAAGGGTAAAATATCCTCTTATGCCCCGTACACACGATCGGAAATTCCAACAGCAAAAGTCCGATGTGAGCTTTTGAATCGAAATTCCGACTTTGTGTACGCTCCATCCAGGCCCGGACTGGGACAAAAAATAGGCCCGGGCATTTTAGACTGAGCAGCCCGGGGGGGGGGGGGGGAACACGCGGCGGGGGTTAATGATGGAATGCCCGCACAGAGAGAGAGACTGCTCCACATTTGTGGCACAGAGAGAGAAATCACTCCACATTGCTGGAACAGAGAGAAATCGTTGGACATTTCCCATTGTTGTACTGAAGTCAGTTGATAGATCGGAGTCTGTATAACCAGTCTGCACATTGATAGATTGAAATTCTGCCAGTTCAGCAGAAATTTCAATCTATTTATGATGGCCTAAGTCCACCAGTCTCTGAGTTTAATAATATCCTCAAATCTTCTGAAAGGGGTTCTCAACTTAGGTTTAGAAATTCACTTTGAACTCCACCTTATTTCCAGAACTCTCATTATGTATTAGATGTGCAAAGAATAAGGTGAGAGAACATCTAATACCTATAAAGAGTAATGAAAATAAGGTGGAGTACAAAGTGAAATATCTGGAGGGACTGGCTGAGGTTAAAACAGGCAGGGAGGAAATTAGGCATCACCTCCTTACTGTCTGTCAAATGCCTCTGAAAAGTGACCTGAGAATTGATAACTTTTCAGTGGAGTATCTGTGAGTGCAAGCCTTTTGACTCACACTGGTGCTCAACATTTTTTTGAGGGGAAGCAATCAAACTGAACAAAAACATCAAATGCAGCCACTGTGCCCCATCAAATGCAGCCACTGTGCCCCATTATATGCAGCCACTGTGCCTCATCAAATGCAGCCACTGTGCCCCATTATATGCAGCCACTGTGCCCCATTAAATGCAGCCACTGTGCCCATCAAATGCAGCCACTTTGTCCCATCAAATGCAGCCATTGTGCCCCATCAAATGCAGCCACTGTGCCCCATCAAATGCAGCCACTGTGCCACATCAAATGCAGCCATTGTGTCACATCAAATGCAGCCACTGTGCCCCATCAAATGCAGCCACTGTGCCCCATCAAATGCAGTCACTTTGTCCCATCAAATGCAGCCACTTTGTCCCATCAAATGCAGCCACTGTGCCCCATCAAATGCAGCCACTTTGTCCCATAAAATGCAGCCACTGTGCCCCATCAAATGCAGCCACTGTGCCCCATCAAATGCAGCCACTGTGCCCCATCAAATGCAGCCACTGTGCCCCATCAAAAGCAGCCACTTTGTCTTATCAAATGCAGGCCAGCAGGCCATTTGGGCATTTTTTTCAACTGCCCCTGAACACATTTAATGTTATCCTATGTGTCCATGCACACATTCATATTTTTTTGCGTTTTAAAGCAGTTGGGTTTAGGCTCGTCTTTTCAGAAGCAAAATTTTGGGTTCAGACGCAAAAGTTTTAGCGTTTCAGACGCAAATCGCTGCTAAACGTTTTCGTTTTCGTTTATAGGCGTTTTTAAAGGTGACCTATTTTTTTACATTAGAAATCTCAAAAATGATGGCAAATTATGAAAAACCATAAAAAAACATTAAAAAATGTAATTGCTTGCATTGCATTGTTGACAATCCACAACTTGTGGCAGGTGTCGTGGTCAGGTGATGTGGCAAGTGGACAATCCACAACTTGTGGCAGGTGACATGGCCAGTTGACGTGGCAGGTGACGTGGCCAGGTGATGTGGCAGGTGACGTGGCCAGGTGACATGGCAAGTGGACAATCCACAACTTGTGGCAGGTGACGTGGCCAGGTGACGTGGCCAGTGGACAATCCACAACTTGTGGCAGGTGGCGTGGCCAGGTGACATGGCAGATGACGTGGCAAGTGGACAATACACAACTTGAGGCAGATGACGTGGCAAGTGGACAATCCACAACTTGTGGCAGGTGACGTGGCCAGTTGACGTGGCAGGTGATGTGGCCAGTGGACATTCCACAACTTGTGGCAGGTGACGTGGCCAGGTGATGTGGCAGGTGGCAGGTGAGGTGGCCAGGTGACGTGGCCAGTGGACAATCCACAACTTGTGGCAGGTGGTGTGGCCAGGTGACATGGCAGATGAAGTGGCAAGTGGACAATACACAACTTGAGGCAGGTGACGTGGCAAGTGGACAATCCACAACTTGTGGCAGGTGACGTGGCCAGTTGACGTGGCAGGTAACGTGGCCAGTGGACATTCCACAACTTGTGGCAGGTGACGTGGCCAGGTGATGTAGCAGGTGACGTGGCAGGTGACGTGGCCAGGTGACGTGGCCAGTGGACAATCCACAACTTGTGGCAGGTGACGTGGCCAGGTGACGTGGCCAGTGGACAATCCACAACTTGTGGCAGGTGGCGTGGCCAGGTGACATGGCAGATGACATGGCAAGTGGACAATCTACAACTTGTGGTAAGTGACGTGGCCAGGTGATGTGGCAGGTGACGTGGCCAGGTCACGTGGCCAGTGGACAATCCACAACTTGTGGCAATTGACGTGGCCAGTTGACGTGGCAGGTGACGTGGCCAGTGGACAATCCACAACTTGTGGCAGGTGACGTGGCCAGGTGACGTGGCAGGTGATGTGGCCAGGTGACGTGGCCAGGTGACATGGCAAGTGGACAATCCACAACTTGTGGCAGGTAACGTGGCCAGGTGACATGGCAGGTGACGTGGCCAGGTGACGTGGCCAGTGGACAATCCACAACTTGTGGCAGGTGACGTGGCTAGGTGATTTGGCAAGTGCATAATCCACTTGTGGCAGGTGACGTGGCAAGTGGACAATCCACAACTTGTGGCAGGTGTCGTGGTCAGGTGACGTGGCAAGTGGACAATCCACAACTTGTGGCAGGTGATGTGGCCAGTTGACGTGGCAGGTGACGTGGCCAGTGGACATTCCACAACTTGTGGCAGGTGACGTGGCCAGGTGATGTAGCAGGTGACGTGGCAGGTGACGTGGCCAGGTGACGTGGCCAGTGGACAATCCACAACTTGTGGCAGGTGACGTGGCCAGGTGACGTGGCCAGTGGACAATCCACAACTTGTGGCAGGTGGCGTGGCCAGGTGACATGGCAGATTACATGGCAAGTGGACAATCCACAACTTGTGGTAAGTGACGTGGCCAGGTGATGTGGCAGGTGACGTGGCCAGGTCACGTGGCCAGTGGACAATCCACAACTTGTGGCAATTGACGTGGCCAGTTGACGTGGCAGGTGACGTGGCCAGTGGACAATCCACAACTTGTGGCAGGTGACGTGGCCAGGTGACGTGGCAGGTGATGTGGCCAGGTGACGTGGCCAGGTGACATGGCAAGTGGACAATCCACAACTTGTGGCAGGTAACGTGGCCAGGTGACATGGCAGGTGATGTGGCCAGGTGACGTGGCCAGTGGACAATCCACAACTTGTGGCAGGTGACGTGGTCAGGTGACGTGGCAAGTGGACAATCCACAACTTGTGGCAGGTGATGTGGCCAGTTGACGTGGCAGGTGACGTGGCCAGTGGACAATCCACAACTTGTGGCAGGTGATGTGGCAGGTGACGTGGCCAGGTGACATGGCAAGTGAACAATCCACAACTTGTGGCAGGTGACGTGGCCAGGTGACATGGCAGGTGACGTGGCCAGTGGACAATCCACAACTTGTGGCAGGTGGCGCACTCGGCCAGCTCAGTGGCCTTTTTGCAGGACATTAGAGCAGCCCAGGGGGCAAATGCATTATTGCAACCCAGTCCGCCCCAAGGGCCTTGGTACACCTCTGGGTAGAAGTGACATGCGGGCCGCCGAGGGCCGTTCGCGGGCCACTACCGGCCCGCGGGCCACCGCGGCCCACCGGGCATATGCCCGGTATGCCCTATGGCCAGTCCGGGCCTGGTTCCATCGTACCTTTGCTGCCGCAAATAAGAGAGTGACAGGAAATAACCTGATAACTTGAAATTGATTGTAAATAATTTTATAAGCCTTGCAAATGCCACAAGAAATTGGAATACCCTTGCACTAAGTGTGTAATATCTATTTCTTACATTTTAAATCTTTCAGTTTGTCCTCTTCCTCCGATGGTGGCACACGGGGATTACATTTGCCACCCTCAACCTTGTGAACGCTACATCCATGGGACTGTGATCGAGTTTTACTGTGACCCGGGCTACATTCTTTCCAATGACTATAAATACTTTACTTGCCAGTCAGGAGAGTGGTTCCCAACTACTCCGCTCTACTGTATCAAGTCTGGTGAGTCCTCCAGGAAAATACTAATGTTGCAAACTGTAGTTCCAAGGATTCTATAAACATTTTTCAATCAGTACTTGGGGTTGTTGCAGCATGAATAGTTGAGTGTAAATGAACATCATAAAAGTTTTACAAGAAATCAATCTTGTGTTTTGGGATAATAATTAATATACAGTCTAGTGTTCTTCCCTTTAAAGGCCTTAGTCCATCCCAAACTCAAGTATCTTTGCACTGACTTCCCAGGTCTTCACACCTGCTGTGGACATTATATGAGAGGTTCTCCAATCTAGCTCAGTGTTGGATTCTTCATGTTATTATACTAAGGGGAATGTAACAGGGGGTACTGGAATACACATGGTGGTTGGTAATACCCAAAACTTGCATATATACAGAAACAAAGTCAGGAATTACAGCAGGGAGATATTGCTCTTAGAAAAGAAGCCAGGGATCTGACAGCCCACTATTTCTTTATTGTACATCACAAGACACAGGCCAGCTATAGTAATTACTATCTGGGTTATACGCCACCTATAGGTGAATGAACACTGGCACACCAAAAGACAGGAAGTCCCCCTCTATATAACCCCTCCCATACGGGCAGTACCTCATTTTTTTTCGCCAGTGTCTTCAAGGAAGGTTCCACCCTTTCAGGTGAGAGTGCACTCTACCAGGGGCGTAAGTGCCTCATGAGCAGTGCATTGTCAGGCCTCTATGGCTCAGATTTGCAAGGCCGCTACTTGGTCTTCTCTGCATATATTTACTAAATTCTATCAGGTAGAAGTAAGGCGGCAGGAGGAGGATGCCTTTGGGCGCTCTCTGCTGTGGGCAGCAATTTAGGGCCTCTCGCCTGTTGGCCATCTGCATTGTATGTGTCCCCCTCCCCTCAGGGGCATTGCTTTGGAACATCCCAGATAGTAATTACTATAGCAGCTTTGTGTCCCGTGATGTACGATAAAGAAAATAGTATTTTTCCTACATCTTACCTGTAAAATTATTTTCTTAGAGTACATCACGGGACGCAGAGGTCCCTCCCCTCTTTGCTGGGATATTCATTGCTTTGCTACAAAACTGAGGTACTTCCCGTATGGGAGGGGTTATATAGAGGGGGACTTCCTGTCTTTTGGTGTTCCAGTGTCCATTCACCTATAGGTGGCGTATAACCCAGATAGTAATTACTATAACTGCTCTGTGTCCCGTGATATACTCCAAGAAAAGGATTTTACAGGTAAGCTGTAGGAAAAATCCTATTATTCCACCATACTAAAATATTACATTTGGGGGTAATGACCCATGAAAACATGATGATCATGCAGTTTATTGCACCTTCTGTATTGGTGGTGTATTGCTTTCTTGAATCGTTCACCATATAAATGGAAACCGTTTGGCTCAGCGGGGATTCCTCCGTTAATCCCCGCTGAGCTGTCGGCGGACAGGGCGGTCCCCGCACACAGTGCAGAGACCACCGCCCTGTCTCTCCTCCGCTCTCCCCTATGGGGAATCGGATGAATACGGACCGTGTGTCCGTATTCATCCGATCCGTTCCGCCGGACAGAAGAAAAATAGGGTTTTCTTTCGTCCGCGAAAGCGGATCTTTGCGGACGCGGATGGTTGCGGACGTTAGCGGATGCATTATCCGCTAACGTCTGCAATCCCATAGGGATACATTACAAGTTCGTAAACTGACTTGTAATAAACGGACCGTTTGTCCGTACATGTGAAAGGGCCCTTAAGATTATGCACATCAGTCAAGGCATTGCATTGTCAAAAGGAAGATTGCTCATGACCCTCATTCTCCGGTATTTCCAGACTAACCTTTGGCATACATTTATTTCTGCCTTTGTTATTCTTTTCAACAGAGAAATCTTGGCCAAATGCACAAGAGACAATGCTGACAACATGGAAGATTGTGGCTTTCACAGCAAGCAGCGTCCTTCTTGTCCTTCTGCTGGTCATCATCGCCAGGAATTTCCAGACAAAGTTTAAGACTCACTTCCTTCCCAGGTGTGTCCAAACAGGCATTTACTTTTGAAAAAACACCTTGAAAATTTCTCATTGATATGAGGAGTTTTCATAAAAACAGTCCTTTTTTAGGGTCTTTCAAGTATTGGGTGACAACTCTCTGTTCCTGTCTCAAATTGTTTTCCTGCATTGTCAATTTGTTATAGGAGAAGTTGTATTGGATCCATCACACTCCTTAAAGCGGGGGTTCACCCTTAGAGGGCACTTTTCCCCCTTCGCTTCCTGCTCGTTATTACTAGGGGAATCGGCAATTTATTTTAAAATATGTGCAGTACTTACCCGTTTACGAGACGCATCCTCTCCGTCGCTTCCGGGTATGGGCTTCGGGAATGGGCGGTCCTTCTTGATTGACAGGTTTCCGAGAGGCTTCCGACGGTCGCATCCATCGCGTCACGATTTTCCGAAAGAAGCCGAACGTCGGTGCGCAGGCGCAGTATAGAGCCGTACCGACGTTCGGCTTCTTTCGGCTACGAGTGACGCGATGGATGCGACCGTCGGAAGCCTCTCGGAAGAATGTCACTCAAGAAGGAACGCCCGCTCCCGAAGACCCATACCCGGAAGCGACGGAAGAAGATGCAGCTCGAAAACGGGTAAGTACTGCACCTATTTTAATATAAATAGCCGATTCCCCTAGACCGAACGAGCAGGAAGCTAAGGGGAGATTTTTTTTTTTTTTTTTAATGGGTGAACTCCCGCTTTAAAGAGTAACTTCACATTTGTTGAGAAAAAAAAACATTCCTCTCTGGGTGATCTGTGTACATTGCAAGGATTATGACAAACTGTGTTGCAGATTCCTACCTTTTGTTATTCTGAAGTAATCCCTGTGTGTTTGTCTGTGCCTCTGTTCTGAGTGGGTCTAATGGGAGTGATTTCATAATTAACTGTCAGGTGTGGAGCTGAAGGACACTAATGAGATAATCTGCAGGGCCTGCATCCCATTAAACGTGTTACTATTGAAAGTATCTATCGAAAAATGAAATTTTTGTTGCAAGGGATGCCTGAAATCTGATCTGTGTCTTGGGCAGACTTCTGGGAAAATTGGTTATCCAATCACACAAGCAGGAAATTATGTTTCTGGGGAGAGGTCAGTACACACTCTGGGGTAGATCCACAAAGAAAGTACGCCGGCGTATCTATTGATACGCCGGCGTCATTTCAAAATTCCTGCGTCGTATCTTTGTTTTGAATCCTCAAAACAAGATATGACGGCATCTGGGTTAGATCCGACAGGCGTACGTCTTCGTACGCCTTCGGATCTTAGATGCAATTTTTCTGCCTCCGCTAGGTGGCGTTCCCGTCGTAATCCGCGTCGAGTATGCAAATGAGCTATTTCCCACGATCCACGAACGTACGACCGGCCGTTGCATTTTTTTACGTCGTTTCCGTTCGGCTTTTTTCAGCATATAGTTAAAGCTGCTATCTGGTGGCGTACTCAATGTTAAGTATGGCAGTCGTTCCCGCGTATAATTTTGAAAATTTTACGTCGTTTGCGTAATTCGTCCGTGAATGGGGCTGGACGCCATTTATGTACACGTCGAAAACAATGACGTCCTAGCGACGTAATTTGGAGCAATGCACCCTGGGAGTTTTGACGGACGGGGCATGCGCAGTTAGTTCGGCGCGGGGACGCGCTTCGTTTAAATGAAACACGCCCCCTACCCGCCCAATTTGAATTCCGCGCCCTTACGCCGCGAGAGATACACTACGCCGCCGTAACTTACGGCGCAAATTCTTTAGGATTCAAAGAAAAGAAAAGTAAGTTACAGCGGCGTAGCGTATCTCACATACACTGCGCCCACGCAGATGTATATGGATCTGCCCCTCTGTGTACAGAACAGCTCCAGGTAGTCATATTGCAATGTACTCTGAGAGAATATTGACTGTAGATTGAAAAGGAAAGGCCATTTTTAATAACATTCAATTACAATATGAGTAGTGTCGCAATTTTATGCGCTATATAATTTTTTCTCTATTTATAAAAAAAAATTCCCCACGAAAGTGGAGTTACCCTTTAAGCTGACCAGACATGGATCGAAATTTGTCTGGTTTAGCAGGGACTAGATGAATTTCAATCCATGTATGGGCAGGCTGATTGTACGCAAGTTGATCCATCGGTTGACTTGGGTAACAACCAGCCTGTCGGATTTTTCTACATACCATTGTATTCTGCCGGCTGGAAATGCAATAGCACAGCGAGAGGCAGTCCCCCACTGAATGTGTTGATGGGGGAATCAAGCGATTTTCTTTCCTTCCACCCCTGGTGGAAGAAAAGAATATTGTATCATCTATGGCCTGTGTAACGACACCCCGATTATGAAAGGGGTTAAAGTCGTTTAGGATATTCCATTCCCGAACACAAAGGCAGCTACCAGACACTCCAATCAGCCGAAACAAGAAACCCATACGAATGATTCTCCCCCAAATACGAGACAAAGCTCTGTGTTAAGGGTCAAACAGGAATATCTCTTTATTGAAAGCAATACAAGTTTTATACAGTAAAAAAGAGGAGGTGCATACCTGCCCATATTACTCTGGAAAACACCTGTGACCAGAAACCTAATTAACATGAGCTAATTAACTAATCCCTTTAGACAGCATAGGTGACTCATAGGCATGACCTTTCAGGTCCTAGTCTTGCTGTCTCCTATCTCCCTAACTACAATACACATTATCATAAATACACCTTCACACAATTGCAGGGTCAATTACCACAAGCAACAATGAGATGCAGAGCAGCCACACTAGACTCCCCTACATTACAGAAGGCAACAGACAGACAGGTGGCCGGAGGTAATGACATTAGCTTCTCCTTACAGTATAAATGAATCACTCTTTCTAATATGGCAGATATCCTGGGAGATATTGTGGATAAATATTACTGTCCTATTTTAAGTAATCCAAGATATATTCTTAATGTCCATTATTTTCTTGCTCACCCTGTGCCCCTAATAGACACAGGGTGATTTAGACATAAGAGGCGCATGGGGAGCTGAAACAAGGGTATCCCATACTTTCCAAGGGATTCTGGGTTCCACGGGCCCTCCCCTCACAGTCTGTTTTACAGGCTCACCTGCCGTTCATGTAGGGTTCTGTAGTGAATTGATGGATGGCACCACCATACAATCATTGTAAAATGGGGATCTTCACCCCATAGTGATTATCTTGTGCTTTATTCACATAAAGTAACAGGCTTCACAGGCCAAAGTTTCAGGACTTCGCAAGATCTTTTTTTCAATGCAGTCTTGTAAATGAATATAGTCATGTGAATAAAGGCCAAAATTATCACTATGACACAAACTAAATTTTCAGGTGGCGCTCAAGGCTCAAAGCTTATGTATCAACTGCTTGGAGTGCAGGCAAGGACAGAGCTTGTCCCAGCTCTAGACACCTAATGGTAAAGGGTAAAGTCCTGGAAGTCGCACATCCCTGCAAAACCAGGTAAGAAACACTTGTCAGCCTGGACAGCAAACAGGCCACACCCCCAACACTTTTCACTCCGCCCACAGAGCTTAGTCATGGGGATTATCACATATTACCATGGTGAAGATCCCTATTTTACGATCTTGTCATAGGAAATGGCCATGCTAAAGGAAAATTGCATTGGCATGACCTACTTTTGTCACCCTCCGAAAATGTTAACTGAGAATGACAGAAAGTGGCCCTGAAAAGGCTGCAGGAGATCTGCAGTGCAAATATGCATCATAGGATATAAAGTAAAAACAAGTACTTTATTTTCAAAAATTATTTATGATACACCATGCTTTAGCAATGGAAATATCATTCAGTTAAGGTTTACATGTCATTTAAATAATGAATCAACCTCTGTGTATCCATTTTTGATTTGTTATTCATCATCCTTGTAGGCATGAGAAGATAATTAAAGTAGAAGCAGCACGCTAGCAGCTGAAATGTCACCATCCTATTCGGGGGTGCCCGTCTTTGCTTGAAAAGGAGGAAAGCGTGCTTCTTAGGTTCCCGCGATGAAGCTATTGTTAGACGTCTCATTCCCTAAGAATGCTGTCAAACAGCGCCAATGTTTCCACAGTATAGAATAAAATATAAACAACTTGGCTGGAATATTGGAAACAGCTGCCAAGTGACCCATATTCCATCTCTAGTGTCTGCGGGCTGACACCCTGCCAGTTTAATGCATCGTCACTTTCCATTGTACTCCGTTTTACTCAGAAGTGGTTATTAAGTTGTTTTATCACTTATGTGGACAAAATCTAAATAGATTAACAGCCTGGAATAATTTAGCAAAGTCTCCGAAAACCCACATAATGCCTTTCTGCAGTGCCGGCGGGTTTGTGTTGTTGCAATGACATCAACGTCTTCTCTGTGTCTTTATTTCTTTTTTTGGCATAAGACGCTACTGGTTTTAGGGAAAATATGAGTGGTATTGGTTGAGCTACAACAAAATGTACAATAGATATTATTGGGTACTGGAGAACAATACAAATAAAATCCTCAACACACGTCCCAGTTATTTAACACACAAATTCTATGTAAAGGATTTTAGAAGTCAGCAGCTACAAATACTGCAGCTGCTGACTTTTAAATTAAGAAAATGTACCTGTCCAGGGCACCCGCGATGTCGGCACCCGAAGCCGATCTGTCCCTCAGCTCTCTGGTGCTGCCGCCGGCATCTTCGGTAAGGGAATCAATAAGTGAAGCCTTGCGGCTTCACTTCCTGGTTCCCTACTGTGCATGCGTGACTCGCGCTGCGCGATCCCACTTGTCCTTGCTGTCTTCTGGGACCTGTGTGTCTACCAGAAGACAACTGGGGGGGACAGAGAAGGCGCCGAAAGTGGCTAGATACCCGTGGGTGGCTCGGAGTATCTATGCCGGAAGTGGGAGCAAAATACCTGTATTAGACAGGTATCTGCTCCCCCCTCCCCCCTAAAGGTGCCAAATGTGACATCGGAGGGGGGAGGAACCTGAAAAGCGGAAGTAAAATTTTTGGGTGGAACTTCGCTTTAAGCTGTTTAACAATTTTTTAAGAACAGCAATATTTGGTACATACATTTGCACATCTTTACATGTGAAGCTACATTGGTTTGCTATGGCACCTCTGAAAGGTCCCTTAGCCTAGGTGCACACTAGTCAGTGCCCTGAAAAGTCACTTTCAGTGGATCGCTTTTCAGATTAGTGCTAAGGAGCCACTGTCAAGCATTCTGGAAGCAATCCTACCACCTCCTGATTGCTTTTTTTTTTTTATTTCATTTTTTTTTAACAGCAATTTATAATGGAGCTAATGTGCTACAACTGTGAGCCAAGTGTTTGGCTTGCAATTGCGGCGCAGCTAGGGCTGCAACTAATGCTGTGTATACACGATAGGTTAGTCTGATGAAAACGGTCTGATGGACCGTTTTCATCAGACCAAACCAATCGTGTGTGGGCCCCATCGGTTATTTATCCATAGGTTAAAAAAATAGGAACTTATTATCTGATAGATAAAAAGCCTATAGAAAAAAACGATCGTCTGTTAGCACGTCCATCGGTTAAAAATCCACGCATGCTCAGAATCAAGTCGACGCATGCTTGGAAGCATTGAACTTAATTTTTTTCAGCACGTCGTTGTGTTTTACATCACCGCGTTCTGACACGATCGTTTTTTTAACTGATGGTGTGTAGTCACGCCTGATCATCAGTCAGCTTCATCGGATAACTGATGGAAAAATCCATCAGACCGTTTTCATCAGACTAACCTATCGTGTGTACAGGGCATTACGATTATTTTCATAATCGATTAGTTGGCCGATTATTTTTTCGATTAATCGGTTAATAACATTAAAAAAAAAGTAATTTTGCGGTGATTTGCATTTTTTTTTTTTTTGGCCAATTGGTTGTTGGGCAGTTTAAAAAACACAAATTGCCGCAAAAACACATTAAATGCTTTTCTGCAGCTTCTCCATTGAAGTATATTGAACCAAAAAAACAAAATAGCACCGTTTTGCGTTAAAAAAGTCCTTGCCCTTTCCAAATAGGCAGCAGCTGAAAAAAATCATGGATGTGAACGTGTCCCATAGGAAAACATGTAAATGAACTGTAGTGTGTTTCTGCAAAAAGTACAAAAAATAGAGGTGTGACCCAGGCCTGAGATGTTTAGTAACATAATGGGGTAAAAAAACTAAAATAAGTACAAAAAGAGCAAATAATCGCTACTGTAAGGGGTTAATTTTTTACTGTTGGACAGTGAAAGTAATATTTACAGTAGCCATTTGCTCTATTTGTACTATAAAGGGCCAATATTAGTTTTTTTTAACCCCATTATGTTACTGGCTGATCGATTATGAAAATGTTAATTGATTAATTTCATAATCGATTAGTTGTTTCGGCCCTAGGCGCAGCCCTATTCCCTTAAATGGTCGAGTTTGCAGCGTGGTAATAACACACAAGTCCCAGTGCGATAAAATCAGGGCTCAAGTCCTGCGGGAACGCGTGGGAACGGAGTTCCTGCACTTTTTTCACAGTAGGAACTCAGTTCCCTTTGCAGGACTAGAGCAGCCGAGCCGCCCGAGCCAATCCTTCACTAAGCGGCAATGCCCAGCTCGAGTCACTGTCAGGGGCAGGCGAACCTTAGTAATCCTTTATGTTACAGGCCACTTCCTGTATATGGATTCATCGGGTAGTGTGCGGGTATTCCGTCACTTCCTCTATGCCGCAATGTCTCCTGGGAGCTTTTGTCATTGTACCCAGGAGACATTGCAGAGGTCTGCCGCGAGTTATCGCAAGGTTTAGAAAGAACTTGCTTACTGAGGTACAGTGGATTGAAAAAAACAACAACATGCGGTTTAGTAATTTTGCATATGAGCGTATAATTTTTACTTATTTTTTTGGTGGGGGAGTGGATCTTGGGTGGGAGTTCCCACACTTTTTTCCCCAGGACTTGACCCCTGGATAAAATAACTTGTATTGAAATAATACAAAGATAGTTCACCAACACTCGGTGGGAAGGCAGCCCAGCCGGGTACACTCAGGCCCCGTACACACGACCGAGTTTCTCGGCAGAATTCAGCCAGAAACTGGATCGGAGCTGAATTCTGCCGAGAAACCCGGTCGTGTGTACAACCGGTCGAGGAAGCCGACGAGTTCCTCGTCGAGCCAAATAGAGAACATATTCTCTATTTCCTCGTTGTTCAATGAGGAAAGTTGGCTCGCCGAGATCCTCGGCGGCTTCACACAGAACTCGACGAGCAAAACGATGAGTTTTGCCCGTCGAGTTCCTCGGACGTGTGTACGGGGCCTCACAGTTCCAACCAGGGCCGAAACAACTAATCGATTAATCGACAACTAATCGATTATGAAATAAATCGATTACTATTTTCATAATCTATTAATCGGCCAGTAACATAATGGGGTTAAAAAATAAATAAAATTATCCCTTTATGGTACAAAAAGAGCAAATTGCTACTGTAAATATTACTTTCACGGTCCCACAGTAAAAAATGAACCCCTTACAGTAGCGATTATTTGCACTTTTTGTACAAATTTTTGTTTTTTTAATCCCATTATGTTACTTAACATCTCGGACCTGGGTCCCACCTTTTTTGTTGCTTTTTGCAGAAACACACTACAGTTCATTTACATGGTTTCCTATGGGACACGTTCACATCTATGTTTTTTTTAGGCTGCTGCGTATTTGGAAAGGGCAAAACGGTGCCATTTCGTTTTTTTGGTTCAATATACTTTAATGGAGAAGCTACAAAAAAGCATATAATGTGTTTTTGTGGTAATTTGTGTTTTTTATTCTGCCCAACAACAAATTGGGCACAATTTGTGGTAAAATATATATATAGAATATACTGTAATAACAGGAACATTGTACAAAAAATGTAAAAATGTATGAACCCAACATTGGCTCACAACACCAGCCAGACAATCCTTTCTCATATACATGGTTTTCTTTTTCCAGAAGTCCTCAGGACAGCTCCGCCGAGCCGGACTTTGTGGTGGTGGACGGAGTTTTGGTGATGTTACCTTCCTACGATGAAGCAGTCAGCAGCGGGGTCAACGTCACCCCACCAGGCTATGTGTCCTCTGCAGGTCAGGGGAGCCCAACACAAACCGAAGAATCTCACCCGCCCGCTTATCCCGGTAACCCCAATTCAGACAGTATATGTGAGGAGTCAGAGACCTTCGATAGCTTGCTGGACTCCTCCGACCTTGGTCACACGTTACATTCCTCCTCCATGACGCACATGAGAACTCCGGGTACTCAGAACATGAACAGCGAGGCGGCATCTACGAGTCCAAGCATCGACATTGCAGATGGTAACTGTAATTAAAGTGATTTTGTCTTTGACTTTGTGCGCCAGCCAAAAAATTTCCTAGCGGTAAAAACCCAACAGGGGTTCTAATCCTTCCCCACTTTATCAAAAAAAAAATGCTCAATTGAACTCTCGGTTTAACCTGTTGCTGTTCATGTAACACATGTGCAACGCCAAAACGGCGGGCCTTAACACTGGGCAGCTGCTGCTTCTGCGCTGAGCATGCGCTCACCGTGTCTCCATCAAAGACAGCTCTCGGCCCCCAGTAGCTGGCAAGACCGGCTCCTGATCATGTGACTACCGTGACAGCCAATCACAGTGGTCAGATAATCGTTGAAGATGCCCAAACCCCCCCCCCCCCCAGGCATTCAGAACCTTTAAAAGGACACGGGAAGGGGTTAAATCACCTTAATACACTCCAGGTGTAAAAACGCCTGTCCCTGGCAGCTTATTGCAGAGAAGAACCCTCAGTGTGGAGGCAGCTGTCTTTTTTTTTTAGAGAGATCCAACAAGCTCTCTTCTGAGTCAGATCTTTAGCTTTTGCGGTCAGCGGGGCTCATACACATTGCTAATTGGAGAGCTGTATCTCTAAAGTCCCATACACACGATCGGATATTCCGACAACAATTGTGTGATGGAAGGGTTTTGTAGGATAATCCGACCGTCTGTATGCTCCATCGGACAATTGTTGTCGGAATTTCCGACAACAAATGTTGGCTGTGCATGCTCTCAAATTGTCCGACAACAAATGTGTTCTGTCTGATTATCCGATCGTGTGTACACAAGTATGCATGCTCTGAACCACTGCTAACCATCAGACAACATTAGCAGAAGTTGCCCAAAGGGTGGCGCTAAAGAGCAGAAAAACCACATAGTTTTGTGAATGTTGGCTGAAAAAGTTCACGGCCAACACACTTCGGACAAAATTCCACGGCTTTGTCCGATGGAAATCCGACCGTGTGTATGGGGCTTAATTGTTTTACTTCAGCCCTGAAGTGAGACTCTGCTGTAAGAACAAATGAAGTTAACATGCAGTTGGAGATAGTTGGAGGCAATTGGCCTTACTCACCCGAATACATGTAAGGCTGCTTTTACACAGATCCGTGTTTCTTCCATTATTGTGTTAGAAAAAGTGGAAGAAAAATGCATGACTATTAACTCTTCTCACCAGTCATAAGTCCTGCATGCTGCATTTTTGGTGCACGTCTAAGGCCAGGTTCACACCTAAGCGAATTGAGTGCGGTTTCAACCGCATCTAATTCGCAGGACATTTCAAAATACATTGTTTTCAATGAGGCTGGTTCACATATGTGCGATGCATCCGCACTGCGTATTGCCTCCAAACCGCGTGCGGTTTTTATGTCTTGCGGTGCGGTTCAGGTGCGAATTCAGTCCCATTATCTTCTATGGGTACGCAGCTGAATTCGCAGATCTGTTCATTTCTCTTCAGTATTTGTCTCATTCAGTTCAATACACTTCCCCCCTCCCCCTCCCCTCTCCCAGGTCTCCAAATTCGCACCTGATCTGCAACTAAAATGCAGTTGATCTGCAGAACACCTTATAGAGAAATTCGCAAAGACAACAGAGCTCCAAAACGCAACGCACTAGTGTGATTCTGGCCTAAAAGTGCACCAAAAATAAACCTCCGTATTGAAAATGCACTGGCAGTTGTGTTTTTGGTCCTAGAAAGTGCAAGTTTAGGTGCAACTGTGCCTGGTAGCCAATCAGCTTCTAACTTCAGCTTGTTTAACCGCTTAACGACCGCCGCATGTAAATATACGTCCACAGAATGGCACGTACAGGCATATGGGCGTACATGTACGTCCCCGCCTGTCCGCGGGTCGGGGGTCCGATCGGGACCCCCCCCCCGCTACATGCGGCGGTCGGAAACCCGCGGGGAGCGATCCGGGACGACGGTGCCGCCCCCTCGCGATCGCTCCCCAGAGCTGAAGAACGGGGAGAGCCGTATGTAAACACGGCTTCCCCGTGCTTCACTGTGGCGGCTGCATCGATCGAGTCATCCCCTTACAGTTGTAAACACACACTAGGTGAACCCTAACTCCTACAGCGCCCCCTGTGGTTAACTCCCAAACTGCAACTGTCATTTTCACAATAAACAATGCAATTTAAATGCATTTTTTGCTGTGAAAATGACAATGGTCCCAAAAATGTGTCAAAATGATCCGAAGTGTCCGCCATAATGTCGCAGTCACGAAAAAATTTGCTGATCGCCGCCATTAGTAGTAAAAAAAATAATAAAACTATCCCCTATTTTGTAAACGCTATAAATTTTGCGCAAACCAATCGATAAACGATTATTGCGATTTTTTTTACCAAAAATAGGTAGAAGAATACGTATCAGCCTAAACTGAGGAAAAAAAAATGTATATATGTTTTTGGGGGATATTTATTATAGCAAAAAGTAAAAAATATTGCATTTTTTTCAAAATTGTCGCTCTATTTTTGTTTATAGCGCAAAAAATAAAAAACGCAGAGGTGATCAAATACCACCAAAAGAAAGCTCTATTTGTGGGGAAAAAAGGACGCCAATTTTGTTTGGGAGCCACGTCGCACGACCGCGCAATTGTCTGTTAAATCGACGCAGTGCCGAATTGTAAAAACGCCTTTGGGCATTTAGCAGCATATTGGTCCGGGGCTTAAGTGGTTAATGAATCTTTAACAATAAAACCTGGAAGCTGATTGGTTTCTATGCAGAAATGCACCATATTTTGCGCTCTTCAGTTTTAGTAAACCCCTCCCATTGTCCTTTTTTCATAAATACAGGCTAATGCCAGGGAACCAGAAAACGCACTGGAAACACAGCAAAAATGCACAGGAATTGTACTGCATTTCTGCAACAGAGCAGTTTAAAAGCAGCCTAACATGCGCCAAACACTTACCAAAAATGTAGCAAGCAGGACTTTTAAAAATGCAACTGACCAGTGTGAAGAATTCCATAGAATTTATAAGGATGTATTTTTTATATATATTTCTTCCACTTTGCTTTTGTTTTTCTACTTCCTGGTTCATCTAAGGCACTGGTGACGTAGTCCTGGCCACAATCATGGCCCCTGGGGAGGCAATGTCACCAGTGTCTTCAGGGACATCTTGCTCCTAAACTCAGATTTCACAATATTATTGTACTGCCGAGAAATGCATGATGTCATGTGCCTCAACTCATGCATGGGCTGTGTGACATTAACCAGTTAGGACCCAGACCATTATGCAGCTAAAGGACCTGGCCCCTTTTTGCGATTCGGCACTGCGTCGCTTTAACTGACAATTGCGCGGTCGTGCGGCGTGGCTCCCAAACAAAATTGGTGTCCTTTCTTTCCCACAAATAGAGCTTTCTTTTGGTGGTATTTGATCACCTCGGCGGTTTTTATTTTTTGCTCTATAAACAGAAGTAGAGCGACAATTTTGAAAAAAATTCTATATTTTTTACTTTTTGCTATAATAAATATCCCCAAAAAATATATATATATAAAAAAAAAATTTCCTCAGTTTAGGCCAATACGTATTCTTCTACATGTTTTTGGTAAAAGAATCGCAATAAGCTTTTATTGATTGCGCAAAAGTTATAGCGTTTACAAAATAGGGGATAGTTTTATGGCATTTTTATTAATAATTATTTTTTTTACTAGTAATGTCGGCGATCAGCAATTTATTTCGTGACTGCGACATTATGGCGGAGACAACGGACACCTTTGACACATTTTTGGGACCATTGTCATTTTCACAGCGAAAAGTGCTATACAGATGTACTGAATACTGTGAAAATGACAATGGCAGTGAAGGGGTTAACCACTAGGGAGCGCTAAGGGGTTAAGTGTGCCCTAAAGGAGTGATTCTTACTGTAGGGGGGCGTGGCTGTGTTGTTACTGATTGTCGTTCCCTATAACAGAGAAGAACGGGGAAGGTTTGTTTACACTCGCCTCTACCCGTTCTTCAGCTCCTGTGACCCGATCCCGGGACACCGGCGGCGATGGGGTCCGCGGGTCCCGCGGTCACGGAGCTTCGGGTCGCGCTTGCGCCGCCGGCAGCGCGCGTGCGACCCACGGCTGGACACTATAGGGTACCTGTACGCGCCTGTGCCCAGCCGTGCCATTCTGCCAACATATATCGGCGTTAGGCGGTTTTTAAGTGGTTAAACTCATCTATTAGGGGGAAACAACCCTTTCTACCCAAATCCTAAAAGATCTCTGAGGAATGTAATGTCATACAGTGCATGCATTATATGGGACTTATTACTTCCAACACTTTATCTAGCGTATGCGCAGTACCATAATACTCTGCAATGAGGAGCAACGTCATCGGGGTGGGGGCGGGGGGGACAAGCACAGGAAGCAAGGCAGTAGAAGCTGGCCTCCAGATTACATTTATTGGCAGTGCCAATGATAGGAGGACCAGAGGCATATACAAAGTGCATACACATGTAAGTTCACTTGTTAAGCTACAGTTGTTTATATAATGTTGGTGGTTTTTGAGGAACAGGGATATGTCCATATGATTGACCCTGAATATAGATTTTCATTTTGACATGCAAATATGTCAGTGAGCAACATCCTCAGCGTTAACTTAGATTTACTGAACTGTATTTTTTTATTTATTTTATACATTTTTTTGGGGGGGCTCTAATATTTCTTATTACAAACTTGGTGCCAATCATGAGATTATAGTTGAGACAGAACCCCAACTACACGGGCACATAGGAAATAAGTGTTTTTTTATATATATATATATATTTATTGATTGATTGGTTTATGCGATCGTAATAGCGCCTACAAACTATGGAATATAATTATGGAAATTTTTTTATACTAGTAATGGCGTTGATAAGCGACTTATAGCGGGACTGCAATATTGCGGTGGACTATCAGACACTAACTGACACTTTTGACACTTTGTGGGAACCAGTGACACTAATACAGTGATCAGTGCTAAAAATATGCACTGTTACTGTACTAATGACACTGGCTGGGTAAGGGTTAAACATCCAGCGTGATTAAAGTGTTAACTATGTGCGTAGCCAGTGTTTTTGTGTACACAATGTTCTGCTTTCACTAGGCAAAGAGATTGATTCTAGCCCCTGCTTTGCAGAGACATAGGATCGGTCCCTTTCCCCCTGTCAGGACTGAGATAAGCCTTGTTTACATACTGTAGGCATATCTCAGTTCTCTGTTTACTGCCGACTAGCGGGTGCAGGAAGACATCGAGTCCCCAGGATCCACAGATCGGCTTCTGCTGTGAATTATCAAAGCAGACACGGCCCGCCATTGGCACGTGCGCCCCCTTCAGGCAGAAGTGCAGGATCACATATATGTATATATACGTGATCCTGCACACAGCTGCCACCCTGAAGCAGTAAAAGTGCCATAGGACGGTCAGCAAGGGGTTAACCAGAACTCTATGGTTCCTGCTCCTACCTTTTTAACACTTCTCCAACATCAGATCGATCTTCAGAGAGTATTACAGTCCCCCAGTGCTTGGTGCCCTAGCAGCCATTCATAAAGCCCAACATTGGGTCACTGAAGGAGAGCTGGCTTATCCCTGTGGAAGTTTCAAGTTTAAATTCTGGCAGTGGATTGAGCGGAGGGGTTATGTAAACTTGTATATGTATATGTTTACTTTTGTGCTTATTTTTGTGCTTATTTTGAAATATTTCTTCACTTTCAGTATCTATTTAACAGGAGCAGGCAAGTATTAAAATAATGTTGGTTTTACAAAGGAAAAGGAGGTTTATAGTAATTAAGACTGTATTATTAGTAACGTATCACAGAATGTACCCTTGGGGCTAACAGAAGTCAACAACAAAGCTAATAAGGGGACTGGAGGACCTTAGTTATGAGGAACAACTACAAACATTAACCCCTTCCATACAGGGCACGTATACACCTTCCCGCCCAAGCCAATTTTCAGCTTTCAGCACTGTCGCACTTTGAATGGCAATTGCGCGGTCATGCTACACTGTACCCAAACAAAATTGGTGTCCTTTTTTCCCCACAAATAGAGCTTTCTTTTGGTGGTATTTGATCACCTCTGCGTTTTTTTTTTTTTGCGCAACAACTAAAAAAAGACTGGAAATTTTGAAAAAAAATTACGTTTTTATTTTTTTCTGTAATTTTTTTTGTAAATAAGTAAGTTTTCTCTTTCAATTATGGGCACTGATATGGCGGCACTGATGGGCACAGATGAGATGGCACTGATGGACATCGATGAGGTAGTACCGACGGGCACAGATGAGGTGGTACTGATTGGCGGCGCTGGTATGCGGCACTGATGGGCGCTGATATGCGGCACTGATGGGCACTCATAGGCGGCACTGATGGGCACATGGGCGGCACTGATGGGCGCACACAGGCGGCACTGATGGGCACATGGGCGGCACTGATGGGCACTCATGGGTGGCACTGATGGGCACTGATGGGCACTGTGGGGTGGCACTGATGGACACTGTGGGGTGGCACTGATGGACACTGTGGGGCGGCACTGATGGACACTGTGGGCGGCACTGATGGACACTGTGGGGCGGCACTGTTTTCCTGTTTTTCTGTGTCCCTTTACATAGGGACACAGCATCGGTCACCTCCCCCAGTCAGTCCCCTTCCCCCACACAGTAAGAACACACCCAGGAAATACATTTAACCCCTTCCTCACCCCCTAGTGTTAACCCCTTCACTGCCAGTCACATTTATACAGTAATTAGTGCATTTTTATAGAACTGATCGCTGTATAAATGTGAATGGTCCCAAAATTGTGTCAAAAGTGTCCGATACGTCCGCCGCAATATCGCAGGTCTGACAAAAAAATCGCAAATCACCGCCATTACAAGTAAAAAAAAAAAAAAAAATCATAAATCTATCCCCTATTTTGTAGGCACTATGGCCCAGATTCTCATACATTTACGTTGCTCCTGGGCAGCGTAACGTATGTGATTTACGTTACACCGCCGCAGGTTTACAGCCTGATTCTCAGAACACTTACCTGTAAACTTGCGGCGGTGTATCGTTAAATCGCTCGGCGCAAGCCTGCCCAATTCAAATGGGGCGGGCACCATTTAAATTAGGCGCGCTTCCGCGCCGAGCGTACTGCGCATGCTCCGTCGGGTAAATTATCCGACGTGCATTGCGCTAAATGACGTCATTTGCTTAGACGTTACCGTAAATGGCGTCCAGCGCCATTCATGGACGTCTTACGCAAACGACGTAATTTTTTTAAATTTCGACGCAGGAACGACAGCCATACTTAACATTGGTTGCCCCTCATAATAGCATATTTACGCGTCGGAAAGGCTACGGAAACGACGTAAATTCTCTGCGTCGAGCGCGCGTACGTTCGGGAATCGCCGTAATTTGCTACCGTTTTTAACGGGGCAAAAAAAAAAGTCTAAAAAAAAAAAAAAAAGTTTGAAAAAAAAAAAAAAAGTTTGAAAAAAATAAAAATAAGTCTGGAAAAAAAAATAAAGATGCCAGTCAGTGCCCACAAATGGGCACTGATTGGCATCTTTATTTTTTTTCCAGACTTATTTTTTTTTTTTCAAACTTTTTTTTTTTTTTTTAGACTTTTTTTTTGCCCCGTTTTTTTCCTTCCTGGTGGTCCAGGGTGGGCTTCCCTGGTGGTCCATGTGGCGATCCGAGGGGGGGCTGCGCTGATAAACAATCAGCGCGACCCCCCCCCCCCTGTCAGGAGAGCCGCCGATCGGCTCTCCTCTACTCGCGTCTGTCAGACGCGAGTGAGGAAGAGCCATCGACGGCTCTTCCTGTTTACATCGTGATCAGCCGTGATTCGACACGGCTGATCACGTGGTAAAGAGTCTCCGTGAGAGACTCTTTACCGAGATGGGTGTTGCGGGGTGTCAGACTGACACCCCGCAACAACGATCGCCGCGATGCGCGCCCCCGGGGGCGCGCAGCGGCTCAGAATCCTGAGGACGTCATATGACGTCCGGTCAGGATTCTACAACCACTTTGCCGCCGTCAATATGTCATTGGCGGGCGGCAAGTGGTTAAACTTATCCTCCTTGGAGAAGAGATTCTTGATCAGAGATATGATGGGGCTCTACAAATATCTTAATATTAATACATTTTTCTTTTTTAAAGTTAGCAGCTAAAAATACTGCAGCTGCTGACTTTTAAAATATGGACACTTACCTGTCCAGGGCCCCCGAAATGTCGACACCTGAAGCCAATTCTCTCCCTCGGCTCTCGGGTGCTGCCGCCGCCATCTTAGGTTAGGGTATTGCGGCTTCACTTCCTGGTTCCCTATTGCGCATGTGCGAGTCGCACTGCGTGATACGAATGATTGCCGCCGTCTTCTGGGACATGTGTGTCTCCCAGAAGACAGCAGGGGGGAGGTGCCGGATGTGGCGTAGATAGCCGCATATAATGTAGCTATCTATGCCCGGAAAGTGGGAGCAAATACCTGTATTAGACAGGTATCTGCCCCCCCTCCCCCTGAAAGGTGCAAAATGTGACACCGGAGGGGGAGAGGAATCCGGACAGCGCAAGTTCCATTTTTGGGTGGAACTCCGCTTTAAACTGCGTAAGGGGGCTTTGCACTGTCAGGGAAGTAAGGATGTGGAACTCCCTTCCACAGTCAATGGTGTCAGTGGGAATTATTGAAAATGTCCCAAAAAAACTCATAGATGGGCATCTTAGTGAACACAGTATACAAGGATATGGGAAAGGATTTTTTTTTTTTTCACACGCACTTACACAAGTTAAATGTCCATATCTGGTCCCTGTTTTTGTCGGGAGCAGCTTTACCAGAGCCACTGATTGTTCTGATCATTTTAGCATCTAATTTTTATTTGTTCCAGTCTTTTGTTAATAATGCTGTGAGCTGCCTACCGACTTCATGAACATTAAGGGCCAGATTCATAAACGATGTACACCGGCGTATCTCCAGATACGCCGCCGTAATTTCAAATGTGCGCCGTCGCATCTTTACGCCGATTCACAAAGCAAGATACGTCCAAAAACATGGCTTCAGCCGTCCGATGTAACTTGCGTACGCCAGCGTATCGTGGGAGCATAGTTACGCTGGACGCATTCGGCGTTCCCATTGTAAATATAAAAGTGAGCTAGATACGCCGATTCACGAACGTACTTGCGCCCGGCGTATTAATATACGCTTTTTACGTAAGGCGTACGACCGGCGTAACTTAACCCCTCATAAAGCAGGGGTAAGTCATGTTAAGGTATGGATGTCGGAAACGTCGGAACAGCGTCGTATTTTACGTCGTTTGCGTAAGTCGTACGTGAATGGGGATGGGCGTAGGTTCCGTTCACGTCGACTAAGCATTGAGCCGGCGTAACTTAGGGAGAAAATTCAACGTGATACTGAGCCTGCGCACGCATGCGCCGTTCGTTAGGCGCGTCATTTACGTGGGGTCACGATTCATTTCCATACAACACGCCCCCTACCAGCCTACTTTGAATTAGGCGGACTTACGCCGGCCAATTTACGCTACGACGACGCAACTTACAGAGCAAGTGCTTTGTGAATACTGCACTTGCCTGTGTAAGTTGCGGCGGCGTAGCATAAATAGGATACGCTACGCCCGCACAAAGATGCGCCCAGGTACGTGAATCTGGCCCTTCGACTTTGTTCCCTTACTGTTCATTTACCATTATATTGCAAAAGGAAACTTATGAGCCGAGTTGTTTTCTTTCTAGAGTTCAGTTGGGCTTTACATTTATCACCCTGAGTGCTTTAAAAGTAACTTTCTATTTTCTTTTTGCAGAAATTCCACTAATGGATGAGGATGTCCCTGAATCATAATAAAATATAGACAATGTCCAAATTATTTTCTGTGTATTTTAATTATTTCTAAAATAAAGCTATGATATTTTGGTGACTACTTCTTCCACTGGAACTGCAATAATTCAGGCCAAGAAGAGTGAGCGATAAGAGGACGCCGTTGTTGATTCCAAAGACTGATGGGCAGAAGATGGCGATGGGAAGCATGCCCAGTGACACGTGCAATGACAATTTTATTTTTATTTTACCAATAGCTACGTTTACTTGTTCATTTTACATCGGCCGAGATAAAGGCAATAAAGATATATCTATGGCCAAATACTGATTCCATTGAAGGCCAATAAAAGCTCATAAATCAATTTTTACCCTGTAGGTCCATTTGAAGCAGATGAAGACCCAATACCTGTAACTACATACTGTATGTGCCTTCCTTCAGAATCCCTTGCAACCAAACCATGAAATCTGCTCTGACGTAGCTCTTGTCACTTGGCAAATAAACACTCCGATTACACAATGGTTGTTGAAGGTTTGGGAGTTTTTGTTCTCTGGTGCCCGGTGTGTTCAAACTTCGTAGCCAGTGTCATTTCCGTGCATGCCTTTGTGCAGGGCTCGCCATGGTGACTAGAAATAGGGTCCTGGCGACATGGCTTGAAGGGGGGGCATCTTTTTTTTGTGAGCTGGCGCCATCTGGTGGTGAGCCGTTGGTATTACAAGTTATTACCACCAGATGTGTAAGCTGGAGCCATCTGGTGGTGGCCGTTGGTATTACAAGTTAAGCATTACAAGTTAAACAGCAATTCTAATGTAATTTTTCACTATTTTCACTGCCATCTTTTTCGCTCTAATTAGAACCCCCAAACATTATATATATTTTTTATCCTAACACCCTAGAGAATAAAATGGCGATCGTTGCAATACTTTCTGTCACGCCGTATTTGCGCAGCGGTCTTACAAGCGCACTTTTTTTGGGAAAAAATTACACTTTTTAATTAAAAAATAAGACAACAGTAAAGTTATCCCCATTTTTTTTTTAATATTATGAAAGATAACGTTACGCCGAGTAAATTGATACCCAACATGTCACGCTTCAAAATTACGTCCGCTCGTGGAATGGCGACAAACTTTTACCCTTTAAAATTACCATAGGCGGGGCCATCTTTTCCATTGGGCACGCTGGGAAGTTGCCCGGGGGCCCCGCTTGCCTGGGGGGCCCCCCCGGCTGCCCAGCAACCCCATTAAAAAATTGTGGAGAGTGACGGGTTAGAACTGCCTATGCCCAGTTTGCGGAAATCACAGAGAAGATCCGGTCCTCCACGAGTGAGGGGGGTTGCTGATGTAAGGGGGGAGTGAATGCAAAAATGTAAGGGGGCACTGATATAAAGGTTCCCCCTCCTATATTAGTGACCCCCCTTACCTTAGTGTATTTACTCTAAATAAGGTGGTCTCTGGTCACCAGAGTGCCCCCCACATCAGAGTTCCCCTTTACATCAGAGTCTGCAGGATTCCCCCTTACAATGCAAGGGGGAACTCAGTCTGCGGACCCTGATGTAAGTGGGAAAGAGAAAGCAGTGGACTCTGATATAAGGTGGTCTCTGGTCACCAGAGCCCCCCTCCACATCAGAGTTCCCCCCTTAGATCATGATCTGCAGCGTTCCCCTTTACATAAGAGTTCCCTTTCACTGTAAGGGGAAATCCTGCAGACTCTGATGTAAGAGGAAACTCTGTGCTGCCTGGGTTATAGTAACCTGACCTTCATGTCAACGAAGACATTTTTTATTTTTTTTACTTTTGTGTAACTTAAACACATTGGGCCTGATCCACAGCCACCGAGCGCAACTTAACTTTTCAGAGTTAAGTTACACTGCCGCAAATCTCCCAAGTTAGGTGCCGATCCACAAAGCACTTACCTGGAAATTTGCGGCACTGTAACTTAACTCCGTCCGGCGCAAGGCGTTCCTAATACAAATGGGCGATTCCCATTTAAATTAGGCGCGCTCCCGCGCCGGACGTACTGCGCATGCTTCGTCGGGTAACTTACCCGACGTGCATTGCGCTAACTGACGTCGCTCCAACGTCATTTGCTTAGACGTTAACGTAAATGGCGTCCAGCGCCATTCACGAACATCTTACGCAAACGATGAAGAATTTCAATTTCGACGCGGGAACGACGGCCATACTTAACATGGCTTAAGAGAGCTAGGGCTGAGCCCTAGTTTTACGCGGCGAAACTCGACGTAAACGACGTAGAATTAGCGCAACGGGCCCGTCGGAACCTTCGTGGATCGCCGTAAGTGTTCATTTGCATATTCTAGGCCGGCCGCAATGGCCTCGCCACCTAGCGGCCGGCCTAGAATTGCATCCTTAAGATCCGACAGTGTAATTCAATTACACATGCCGGATCTTCTCCCTAACTATGGTAAACTGATTCTGTGGATCAGTTCCATAGATAGAAACAGGGATACGACGGAGTAACAGCAGTTACTCCGTCGTATCTCTTTTGAGGATTTGGCCCATTGCTAATAGCACTAGCTATATGTTTATAGTTTAAATACTGACATTTGCATTGTTCGGCACTGAAAACTGTAATTTTAGGTACTTTTTTGCAGTGGCAGTAAAAAATGTGGTTCTGCCAGTAAATTTTATGATTTTTGTCAGTAAATTCTCGTGCGTGATTGTGTAGACAGGGCCCCAATGCACTGTATTGCCCGGGGGCCTATAATGCTCTTAAGATGACACTGTATGGACGACGTTTAAAAAATTCTACAGGTTGCATGTTTTGAGTTACAGAGGAGGTCTAGGGCGAGAATTATTGCTCTTGCTCTACCAATCGCGGCGATACCTCACATGTGTGGTTTAAACACCGTTTACATATGCGGGCGCTGCTCACGTATGTGTTCGCTTCTGCGCGCAAGCTCGTCGGGACGGGGCGCGTTTTCTGGCTCCTAACTTTTTTAGCTGGCTCCTAGATTCCAAGCAAATTTGTCAAACCCTGCCTTTGTGGAATATTCAAGTTTACCTGAAAATAAGTTTGATACGATTAGATTTTTCTACTTTAATATGCAAATGTGTGTACCCTGTATTGCCCATATAATGTCAAAAAAGTTAAATAGAATTTCTTTTGGTTGGGTAGACATTGGTTGAAACCAAATCCATTTTTGTCATCCATGTCCCTTTGGAGAGTAAAGAAACGTCTCTCTTATGCCGCGTACACACGGCCGGTTTTCATGACGAGAAAAATGTAATTTTTTGAGTTGGTCGTGAAAAACGGTCGTGTGTGTGAATGCTCCAGAGCAAATGTGAAACGACAAAAATGTTTTTAGAACCTGCTCTATTTTTTCTCGTCGTTTTTCACATTGTGAAAAACGGTCGTGTGTAGGCTTTAACGAGGGGGGAAAAAACGTGCATGCTCAGAAGCAAGTTATGAGACGGAAAAATTAACATAAGCAGCCTAAAGGGTGATGCCATTCGAATGGAACTTCCCCTTTATAGTGCCGTCGTACGTGTTGTACGTCACCACGCTTCGCATTCTTTTCACGAACGTGTGTATGCAAGGCAGGCTTGAGAGGAATCACGTCGAGAAAAACTTCTTTTTTTTTTTCAAGACATGAATAACGGTCGTGTGTACACGGCATTAGACAGTTGTCACTGTAACAACAACATTGGAAGATTTTCCCTCTTTTGCTGTTCTGGTGACAACTCAGTGGCCCAGATTCAAGAAGCACTTGCGCCCGCGCAACCATAGGTTACGCAGCGCAAGTGCTTACTTGCTCCGGTGTAACGAGTGCTCCTGATTCAGGAACCTCGTTACACCGACTGCAGGCTAAAATCTGCGCGGCATAAGGCTCTTATGCCTCGCAGATTTTAGGCTGCATTCTTGCGGGGGCCGCTAGGGGGCGCTCCCATTGTGTATCAGCGTGTAGTATGCAAATTGCATACTACCACTGATTCACAAGCTTGCGTGGGCCCCGCGCAGGCCAGGTACGGAGTTTCCGTACGGCTACTTTTAGCGCAAGACTGCCCCTTCTAATAGTAGGGGCAGCCAATGCTAAAGTATAGCCGGCCTTCCCGCGCCGTAAAATTTGAATTTCACGGCGTTTGCGTAAGTGAATGGCGCTGGACGCCATTCACGTTCACTTAAAAAGCAAATTACGTCCTTGCGACGTCATTTGCCGCAATGCACGTCGGGAAAGTTTCCCGACGGATTATGCGCTGTACGCTCGGCGCGGGAGCGCGCCTAATTTAAATGATTCCCGCCCCCGGCGGGATCATTTAACTTGCGCGCGCGCGCACGCCGGGCAAATTTGCCGGCGCGCCCTCGCAATTCACGGAGCTACTGCTCCGTGAATCGAGGGCAGCGCAAAATATTTGCGGGGGCGCAGGGAAAAATCGTTGCCCTGCTCCCCCGCAAATATCGCGCAATTCTACTTGAATCTGGGCCAGTGTTTTCAATTTTGCTCTCAAACGAGGCCGCAATTAAAACCTCAGAAAGGTTCTACCTCCTTCCCACTTTATCCAACATTAAAATAACAACAAAAAAGCTTTGCCTTTAGATATATTCTACCAATATTTTGGTATTCTTGTTTTATTTATTTGATTTATTTATTGTTTTATTTATCTTGATTTATTTGAAAGCCTATTGTTTGTAGTATAATTAAGGCTTCTTCTTTTTTTAGCGCTGCACTGTGTAGTTTTTGTGTTATATTTTATATTGTTGTCCAGCAATATTGTGTCAATAGCTTTCATTGAAATAGGTGATTAACTGAAAACCCTAGTGCACAGGTGTCAAACACAAGGCCCGCGGGCCGAATCCGGCCCTCCTGGCAATTTCATGTGGCCCTTGCACCTCTCCTTTGTTGCAGGAGAGCTCCGGTCCTCCTCCAGACCCTTACTTTCTGCTTTCAAGCAATGTATCCAGATTCTTCCCAGCAGCAGCATAAGGAAAGGGGGGTGCACTGTGATGCAAGGGAGAGTGGGGGACTCAACTTCTGATGGTGGGGTGGCTCTTGACATCTAATGTAAGGGGAGGGGATGGGCTGGACATCTAATCTTACAGATACAACCGCCCCTTATGAGGGAAATCATAATGCTGATGCGGCCCACTATGAAATTGAGATGGACACCCCTGGCCTAGCGCAACTTCATTTGTGTATAATTCTACCACCATTGCTGCTTCTGCTTGCAAAAGGGCCCCATTGAACTTTGGTCTTGGATTAGTTCATCCTGCCCGCCTAGAGTAACTTTGGTGATCTGCGACTATCTGGTTCTCACCTACTACCAGCTGTCCAGGTTTTGTGAGTCCACGAGGTCTTGACTCCTACCCTGAACTAATTTGTTACCTTACTGCCATGTGGTCGCAACATGTCTGATTCTTGAGCCAGGGAGACATCCCTGCTGTACTGGCTGCCCCCCAGCACTCACTCTACTAGCTGCTTCACATCTGCTTGCAGTGTGCCTATTGACTATGTCAATGTCAGTAGGCATGAAGCCTTGCTTCTCTCTGCTCTTGGAGGCTATCCTGTTCTCGCAGTCATCTTTCCTCTGCTCTTGGAGACTATCCTGTTCTTTTAGTATTCTTTATCCCAGTTGGGTATGGCTAGATCAGGGGTGCCCAACCAGTGGCCTGGGGGCCCTCCTATGTGGCCCGCTACCACCTGCTTTGGCATGGTGGGTTGCTGATCTGCCATCCCAGAGCATCAGTGTTGAATGAAACTGGCGTCCTCCCCGCTCGTTTCCCGCGCCGAGTTTGAATACTGCGCCGACATATACAGAGCGCAGTACACTCGTGTATTGTCGGCAATGCTCGGCTACTCTCGCGCTGACGTCCTGTACGTCCAGGACGTCAGCGCGAGAGGAGCCGTGACTGGCCGACTATACACGAGTGTACTGCGCTCGGTATATGTCGGCGCAGTATTCAAACTCGGCGCGGGTATCGGCGTATATCGCGCACCCGCGATTTTGCCCTGATTTTCAGGGCAAAAAAGTGCGCGGTATACGCCGATAAATACTGTGAGTTTATTACTAAAATCACAGTGTATATATATGGGCATATCTGCTCTGCAGTGGTTACTAGGCTACTTTCAAACTGATTTACAGTGCACAGTGGTTTGGTGAGCTTTCAGAAAGTGTACTACACCTGCAGGATATAATAGAAGTGAATGGCAAAGTGCAGCTAACCCGTGGGTAAACCGCAGCGCATCAGTGTGAAAGCAGCCTTAGGCCCCTTTCACATGATCGGTTCGACCCAATTGGACCCTCCATTTACCTCTATGGAGCAGCAGATGTAAACAGACTTGTGTCAATTTACACCCGCCTACCTCCAGTCCAATCTGCCCGAAAAAAAATTAAGGGGATCTGTCCCTTTCTGTCTGGACGGATAGGATTGGAGGGCCCATAGATTACAGGGGGCTGTGTCTGTGTCGCCCTGCATATGTAGAGTGGACACATACCTGTGATCCACCCGCTCCGCTCATTGGGGCCACAATTGGTTACCAAGTCGCTAAAGTGGCCATCGCTCTTCAAAAGGTTGGGCCCCCCTGGGCTAGATCCGCAGCCCCTTCAGCAGGGATTTTTACTACCTTCATGCAAGGATATATGACCGCCCGCCGCACCAACAAGGCAAACTTTGGTCATAATAATGAGTCTATAACAAACATAATGACCACCAATTCATTTTGCACTAAACATATTATCTTAACCTGAGACTAACATATACTTGGCGACACAAGTAGAATTTTGCTTAAATATTTCCGTTTTTGGAATTTTTTTTTGCTTTTCTAATGGTTATTGGGGTCAAATTGATGTTTGTCAGTAACAAGAAATTTAAAAGAAGCAGGATTAAAAGTTTTCCTTGAATAAATTAAATTCTAAGGCCGCGTACACACGGTCGTTCCAAACCGATGAGAATGGTCCGACGGGCCATTTCCATCGGTTCACCGCTGAAGTGGCCTGATGGTCTGATGTGCGTACACACCATCGTTCCAAAAAACGATCAGGTCAGAACGTGGTGACGTCAAACACACGACGTGCTGAATAAAACGAAGTTCAATGCTTCCAAGCATGCGTCGACTTGATTCTGAGCATGTGTGGGTTTTGAACCGATGCTTTTTGTACTAACCATCGGTTCGGACCGATCGGGCAGCGGGCCATCGGTTCGATTTTAAAGCATGTTTTAAAATTTTGGACCGAAGTTTAACAGACCGATGGGCTATACACACGGTCGGTTTGGACCGATGAAACTGAACCTCGGTCCATTCTCATCGGTTTTGTCCGGCCGTGTGTACGGGGCCTCAGGCTACATTTGGAAGGGTGAATAGCACTGAAATCTGGTAGGACTCTGCTGATTTTAGCCACTTGTGAGTGGCTAGCTGTGTCCGTCGAGCCCTGTACACCTCAATGACAGGTCGGAGGTGGCCACAGCTACCTGTGGCTGTCCACAGGCCTGGCGATTACCTGTTGTGATCACTGCTGGGGGCATTTTGTGTTCACAGGTGGCTGAAAGAGCTGCAGGAATCTTCAGATGCTTGCCACTGTCATTCGCAAAAGCACTTGTCGCCCCATACAAATGTAGCCTAAGGCTGCTTTCACACTGAGGCGCTTTACAGCTAAAAATAACGCCTGTAAAGAGCAACTCCTCTCACTCCAATGTGAAAGCCAGAGGGCTTTCACACTGGAGCTGTGTGCTGGCAGGACCGTAAAAAACGTCCTGCAAGCCGCATCTTTGCAGCACTGCAGGAGCAGTGTATATACCGCTCCTAAAGCACCCCTGCCCATTGAAGTCAACTGCCGGCTTTGCGGGCGATTTTAACCCTTTTTTGGCAGCTAGCGGGGGTTAAAAGCGCCCCGCTAGCGGCGGAAAAGCACAGCAAAAAAAAAAAAAAAACGGTCGATGCCCCCCAACGCCTCGGTGTGAAAGTAGCCTAACTGAATGTGGTTTTAGTTAGGAAAAAATTTTACATATTGTAATTGCACCTGTTTTATACATCTGGGGTTCCATTCATATAGCAGGTGTGGATGAAAGTTTAGGGGTTTATGATCCTTACCATGTGTGAGCAAGGTGCAGCATGGTGTGGCGGGCAGTAAACACACAGAGGTTGATTTACTAAAACTGGAGTATGTAAAATCTGGTGCAGCTGTGCATGGTAGCCAATCAGCTACTAACTTAAGTTTCTTTGATCAAGCTTTCACAATAAACCCTGGAAACCGATTGGCTTCTATGCAGAGCTGCACCAGATCTTGCACTCTCCAGTTTTAGTAAATCAACACAGTTCAAGTAAGGCAATAGCAATATATTGTAGAAAGGTCCAACTCAACCATGCCTGAGGCACTATTGTCTGAAGCTACTTATGAACTTTAACAGCTACCTGTAAACTTGAAAGATGCCAACAGTGTTTGCAACGAGGAGCAGAATGCTGCCTGGTCAGTCCATGCCCAAAGGGGAGGCTTCCTGAAGCGAGGTAGATGTAGTCCCTGCACTTTCCCTACTCCTCTGGAACCTTCCCCTATCTCTAAGCACTGTCCCTGCCAGGTAAGGAACCTGTCCCTACACTAGCCACTTGCCTAAAGTGTGCCAAACCCGGGAACCAGGTGCTTAAATAGACTCTGCCTGACCCAAGATGGCGACTGACACCACGTGGGGTGCCAGCGTCCATTCGGACAGCTGTCCCCTTGTGACTGCAGGAAGTCATAAAAGAACCAAGTTCCTTGCAACTTCCTTACACTTCTGCGTTGCCGCTTTGGTTGAATGCCATCTGCAGTGGGGAATACAGACTGCACTTGTCTACACGTGTATTGCCAGCTTAACCCTTCACGCTAACTCGCCTAATATAAATTTAACCCCTTGTTTGCATACTCTCCTCTCCTGCACTAGTATCCTCTGCAATGAAGACCAGCACATTGCACTGAAAAATACCTGCGCCAGTATCCCAGCATAGGAGTGGATGGTTCCATAAATCGTATATGCAGTACCTATGACCTTTGTAAAAACTGCCTTTGAAAGAAAAAGAATCAGTATGGTGGGATAGATTCTTCCAGCTAAGGCCGGCCATACACGGTTCAAATATTGGCATCTTTCAGCAGGAACCGGCCGAGATTCAAACCGTTAATTGGCAGGCTCGATTGATCAACTTGGGTACAACCAGCCTGTCGGATTCTCTTGTGATTATAGCAGCCACTAGCAATAATCACTGTCTTCTCCCGGAAGGGATGGCTGCCCCTGCCAGGAGAAGACAATGGCCTGGCAGGAGGGATTCCCATATCAACACTGTGTTAATAGGGAAATCAAGCTAATTTCTTTCCTGCAACCCATGGTTGCAGGAAAGAAACTTGCTCTGCGTATGACTGGCCTACGTTCTAAAGTTCCTGCAAGAATAAGCAGGCAGGCTTGTTTTGTGTGATTGTGCATGTTTATGGTAAAACTGGTGCACTCCCAGCCAAGCTGGACTGATAGGCCCGGATTCACAAAGTACTTACGCCGACGTATCTCGAGATACGCCGCGTAAGTGTAAATATGCGCCGTGCCCACAAACTGAGATACGCCTAAAAATAGGCTTCATCCGACCGACATAACTTGCTTACGCCGGCGTATCGTGGGCGCATATTTACGCTGGACCAATCTGGTGCTCCCATTGATTTCCCTATTCAAATATGGAAATGAGGGAGATACGTCGATTCACGGACGTACTTGCGCCCGGCATATAATATACACGGTTTGCGTAAGTCGTACGTCCGGCGTAAAGTTATTCCCCATATATGAGGTGCAACTCATGCAAAGGTATGGACAAGGGAACTCAAGCCGTCGTATTTTACGTTGTTTACATTGTACGTGAATATGGCTGGGCGTAGGTTACATTCACGCCGTAGGCAGTGATCCGTCGTATCTTAGGCATTCGTTCCGACGTGATTCTGAGCATGCGCACTGGAATGTGTCCACGGGACGGCGCATGCGCCGTTCGTTATTCGTATCTGGCTGAGACTCAGCCGATCATTTGCATGGGGTCACGCCCACTTACACTTACGACGACTTACGCCTAAGAAACCCAGTGCAGATTTGGTGGCAAGTGCTTTGTGAATTCGGTGCTTGCTTCTCTGCGCTACGTCGGCGTGGCGTATATGAGATACTCTACGGCGGCATAAATATGCGCCAATGTCTGTGAATCCGGGCCAAAGTCATTATTGCTCAGTAAGCAGAATCTGAATTATACCGAAAGACGATCAAGCTTGGGGACTCAACTCACCTTAAAATCTATGGGGTCCTCCATGTTTTTACCCCTCTCATCTGATCTCCCTGCAACATCTACAGATCTCCCTTGTTTCCCATCACCTGGTCCCACTTTCCGACATAGTTAGCAAATGATCTGCTTTTTGCAAGACAGTCCTGATATGTTCATATGTGTAAAATGCAGTAAAAGTATACTTTGCTGTTTTGGTTATTGTTTCAAAAGGTTGTCAACATTTACATATGGACATTGCTGAGCATTACTTCCTTGGTTATGCACACGGGATATAATTGTCTGTTTTTGCTTTACTTGACCATATGTAATCTTCAATATCTGTTCTTAGGGCCCATTCACACCAGAATGCGGTGTGGGAAAGGTGAATTCTGTGCAGTTTCCCGCACCACACGTGAACTTACTGCCCTTGCAAGATGCATGCGGGTGCCAAATAATTGCCAAATAATTGGTAATGGCCCACCAAACCGCATGGTATCGCAATACAGTACCGTGTGATTTAACTTAATGGGCTGTCAAAACTAGTTGAGCGGATACCTGGATGTTCGGGTTCGGAACTTTAAAAAGAACCCGAACTCCGAACCCCATTGAAGTCAAAGGGACACAGACTTTTAGTAAAACAAAAAAAAAATGCGCGGAGGTCCCCCCAAATTCAATAACCAGACCCTTTAGGTCTGGTATGGATACTAACCACTTGACCACTGGGCACGTAAA
Organism: Rana temporaria; assembly: GCF_905171775.1. Classification (NCBI taxonomy): domain Eukaryota; kingdom Metazoa; phylum Chordata; class Amphibia; order Anura; family Ranidae; genus Rana; species Rana temporaria. Next base: position 425,840,033 of record NC_053492.1, read on the forward strand.
CCCCCTTAATAACCAGACCAATTTTCAGCTTTCGGTGCTCTCACAATTTGAATGACAATTACTCAGTCATACAACACTGTACCCAAATGAAATTTTCGTCCTTTTTTTCACACAAATAGAGCTTTCTTTTGGTGGTATTTAATCACCGTTGGGTTTTTTATTTTTTGCGCTATAAGAGAAAAAAGACTGAAAATTCTGTAAAAAAAATATTATTTTTCTTTGTTTCTGTTATAAAATTTGGCAAATTTAGTATTTTTTCTTCATTCTTTTGCATAAATGTGAAAGATGAAGTTACGCCGAGTAAATAGATACCCAACATGTCACCCTTCAAAATTGCACACGCTCGTGGAATGGCGCCAAACTTTGCTACTTAAAAATCCCCATAGACGACATTGCAGGGTATTGTGGGGTATTGCGGAGTATTGTGGGGTATTGCGGGGTATTGTGGAGTATTGTGGGGTATTGCGGGGTATTGTGGGGTATTGCGGAGTATTGCGGGGTATTGTGGGGTATTGCGGAGTATTGCGGAGTATTGCGGAGTATTGTGGGGCATTGTGGGGTATTGTGGGGCATTGCGGAGTATTGCGGGGCATTGCGGAGTATTGCGGGGCATTGCGGAGTATTGCGGGGTATTGCAGAGTATGGGGGCATTGCAGAGTATTTTGGGGTATTGCAGAGTATGGGGGCATTGCAGAGTATGGGGGTATTGCAGAGTATGGGGGCATTGCAGAGTATGAGGGCATTGCAGAGTATGGGGGCATTGCAGAGTATGGGGGCATTGCAGAGTATGGGGGCATTGCAGAGTATTGCACAGGGAGGGATGGATGGCTGGCTGGATCTGTGACTGCATGTGTCACAGATCCAGCCCGCAGCAGCAGCAGCAGCTGCTGCTGCTTCCGCTCTCTCCCCTCTCTCACACTGTACCGTTCGGTACAGAGAGGAGAGGGAGGAACCGGCGTCATCACATGACGCCGGTTTGTTTACTAGTGATCGCTCCGTCATTGGACGGAGCGATCACGTGGTAAACCGCCGCTATCAGCGGCGATTTACCGTGATCCGTGATCAGCCGGGTCCGGAGGACCCGGTGGTCACGGAGACTCCCGTGTGCGCGTCCCATAGGGCGCGCGGGAGCGCGATTCTGGGAGGACGTACATTGACGCCCTCCCAGAGTTAAGCAACCGCCTTGTAGACGTATTTCGTCTATAGGGCGGTTGTTAGGTGGTTAAGGGGAACCCCGCGTCAATTTGAAAAAAAAAATGACGTGGGGTTCCCCCTAAATATCCATAACCAGACCCTTCAGGTCTGGTGTGGATTTTAAGGGGAACTCCACCCCAAATTTAAAAAAAAAATGTCGTGGAGTTCCCCCTAAAATGCACACCAGACCCCTTATCCGAGCACGTTGACCTGGCTGGCCGCAGAAAAGAGGGGGGGACAGAGTGCGGCCCCCCCTCTCCTGAACCGCACCAGGCCACATGCCCTCAACATTGGGAGGGTGCTTTGGGGTGCCCCCCAAAGCACCTTGTCCCCATGTTGATGGGTACAAGGGTCTCATCCCCACAACCCTTGCCCGGTGGTTGTGGGGGTATGCGGGCAGGGGGCTTATCAGAATCTGGAAGACCCCTTTAACAAAGTGGACCCCCAGATCCTAATAAAAATCCAGCGGTGAAAAAAGACGATCGATGCTGTTTCCTGCTCCAACGTTGTGTCTATCCAGCGACGGGTGATGTGTCCAGCGACGGGTGATGTGTCCAGCGACGGGTGATGTGTCCAGCGATGAGAACATCCATCCATTCAAAACACAGCTCAGCGAATGACGCGCCGATGCTTTGACGTTTCTTTTATAGGGGAGGCGGGCCACGTGTCACGTGACCCCCGTCCCCCTCTGACGGGGCTGTCCCAGTGACGTAGGGACCACCAAAGAGGTAAGTGCCCAATCTGTGCAATACCATTGCACAGGTGTGTAGCGCCTGGTTACTTCAAAGTGCTAGTTAAATTTAGAGGGGAATCAGAGTGTTAACTGACTCTGATCCAGTTACTATGTTTAAATTTAGGTCTCTGTCTCAGCTTGGCTGTGCTGTGGGCTCATTCTGTTGCTTCTGGGATGCTGTTCCCACCCCCAGGACAATAGGTGGCAGCAGTGGAGTCGAGGTTTGGGTGCTCTTCCCTAGCAGCCAATCAGGAGGGAGTTTCCTCGCTGTGCATGCTGGGGGAGGGTATTTATGGGACAGACGCCATTGGTCTGGGATCTTCTTCGAGTGCGGCACCCACATTTAGGGTGACTGCATCATGGCGCCCCGGCGGGGTGCGCGTGCCATGTGGTCTTCCTGGTTCCGGGACCATGTTGGTCTGGAACATGGACCATGATGGTCTGGAACATTTGAGCTGTGGCAGGGAGCCCAGTAGTCGACTGGGTTCCCAATCCTGAAGATCCCAAGCAAGATAGCTGTTCGGTGGGGAGTCCATCTGAGGAGAGCCAATGAGAGGCTGGCGATCCAATAGGGTCTCGACAAACCACCGGGGATTAGGTTTCTCCCTGAGTCCACTCTAGGAGGGTCTGTGGCAGAGACTTTTCCCTAAAAGTTTGAGTGATACTCTGGCTGCCAGGTCAGTGAGAGAGGCCTGTCCAGGTACGCTAAGTCCACACAGGCAGATGTGGTGCAAGAAGTGTTACACATAGGAGCAGGACTGTTTCCCTATTGCTACGCCTGAATCTGCTGTTCTCCTTCTCCTTTCAACTCTACTTTTCACCACAAGCTTTATTGTTTTTACCCGGCTGGGTAATAAAGAGCACAGAAAAGACACCTGTCGTGGACATTCCATTACTACTACATTCATCACACACCCTTAGAGCCCATTCACACCTAGGCGTTTTGTCGCCTGTAGTGTGACGCCCGCTGCCGCCCCGACACGCCAGAGGGATGATTTAACATTGCCCTCTATGGAGATGGTTCACATCTCCACGCCTGCCGCCTGCCGCCTGAAAAAAAGTCCTGGACCTTTTTTTCAGGCGGCGTTCGGCATAGGAGATGGGAACCATCTCCATAGGGGGAAAATCTAGGGGCACATCTAGGCAGACAATCGCAGCGTTTTGTCGCCGCAAATTGCGGTACAAAATGCCGCTATTTGTCGCCGCAATTCGCGGGACAAAACGCCGCGATTTTGTCTGCCTAGATGTGAATGCAGCCTTAGACGGCGGAGGAGCCATGAGGTAACGTGCCACCCAAAACAAACCAGCAGCTTCTCCGGGGGTAGTGCTACAGGTAAGTATAAACCTCTTTATTATTTTAATTAAAAAAACAGACTTTATTATCACTTTAAACTGAATATTTTGTTTTTTTCTTTAACTTCATATAGAAAGTTGCTTGTTTGGGGTTGTTGTGTAATCTGAGGCTTTATTGAATTTCTGCTAATGCAGATTCATGTATTAACCGACCATCATCTCCACTTCCATAGCTGGTAACATGGGCATCCGCTCCATAGGGCAAGGGGGGGGCAATTGACCCCCCCCCCGGAAAATCGAGAAGGTGTTGAAGAGTCTAGCGGCCGCGGGCTGTCTAAATGGTCTCGGCCCGGGTGTCACACAGGCACAGCGAGCAGCGTGAAGCCTCCTCCCCCTCCGGTGTTTATGTGTACACAGGGAACCTGCTGTGCCTGTGCCTCGCTGATTGCTGATCTGAGGTACTGAATGGGAGGGGGGAAGGGGGGTTCGTCTGTGCTGAAGGGAGGTCTGTGCTGAATGGAGGGGCCTGTGCGGAATGGGGGGGTCCATCTGTGCTGAATGTAGGGGTCTGTGCGGAATGGGGGGGTCTGTGCTGAAGGGGGGTCCATCTGTGCTAAATGGAGGGGTCTGTGCTGAAGGGGGGTCTGTACATTCTCTAGGCTATATTTATATGGACATGGAGTGAAGCTGAATTATCTCAAGAGCTATTTCACACTGCCAGCTGACCGCGTTATCGGTAAAGCGCCACTAAAAAGCGGCGCTTTACCATCGTTTTAGCTGCGCTATTCGGCCACTAGCGGGATGCTTTTAACCCCCGTTAGCGTTTTAAGAAAGGGTTAAATGCGACTGTGTATCGCCGCTGCCGAAGCGCCCCCCTCTGAAAAAATTTCAGCAGATGCCCATGGCTGGTAACCCTGTGTTGTTGTGTCCTGTACTGCTATGCCACTCCACCCAAAACTGGTAGCTGCTGGAGATAGAGTGGAAGTAGAAATATACTTCTGAAGTAAGGGACAACATCGAGCATCAAGAAATTCAAACTGAAGAACAAAGCTACCCACGTAATCCTTCCACTGATTCCTGCACTTATCTTTGTTTGTCATCCTTCCAAATTGCAGTCCGCAAGCTATTCTTTGCAATCGGGAAGCAGTATGTGGGGACCTGACGTCAAGGCTTTCTGTGAAATCAACGCCTACCACTAAAAAAGACATGCATGCCGCAGTCTATGAGCGCTTCCTCTGCTCACTTATGCTGCCAATTAAATAATCTTTATGGAAGAAGGCGAGCTGAGCAACACTATGGTGTACAATACATTTAGATATTTACATACACAGGTACCTAGGTATATTGAGGTATATTGATGTAAAAAGAACTACCTGACAATCTCTTCTATCTCTGCTGCAAGGACTGTATTCTACATAGGCAAAGGTTCATGTTGCTGCCCCACCGTCCTCTTGCCACCCCCCTCCCCTATATGGTATACACTTTATTTTCACATTGAAAATTTAAAGTGATTGTAAAGTCCAGTTTTTGCATAGATCAGCGATTGGCACAGACCAGCCTGGATCCTCTTCTCGAGTCCCTCTTCTGTACCCTCTCTCCTGTCGAGTGCCCCCACAGCAAGCAGCTTGCTATGGGGCGGGGGCACCCAAGACGAGCTGCAGCTCTGTGTGTCCATTCAGACACGAAGATGCCGTTTGGCCCAGCCCTCCTCCAGACTTTGATTGACAGCAGGGGAAGCCATCAGCAGTATATAGCAGTCTTGTGACTTCTATCAGTGTCTGGTTAAAGCTTGTAGGAAGAGTTTTCATATAGTATAAAATAGTATAGGGTATAACAAGCATGCTTTACTACATATAGACTGATTTTACTGTTGTGGGTTTAGTAACATCACTCAGCCCAGCCCCTCGGCACGCCGCGTCACTGGATGTGATTGACAGCAGTGCCAGCCAATGGCTGTGCTGCTCTCAATCCATCCGCTCTAGCCAATCAGCGGCCAGGCTGAGCGGCAAAGAGGATCTCGAGACCGAGCACAGGACTTTCAAGGGGTCAGGTAAGTATAACAGGGGGTCAGGGGGGGGGGGGGGGGCGGCAGCATCACATTTTTTTTCACCTTAATGCATAGATTGCATTAAGGTGACATTTTTTTTACTTTACAACTCCTTTAAGTCTAATAGGGTACAAACTCCTTCCTGACAGTGTTAATTTTGTCTCCTAAAACCGCCTTTAATTTTAGTCGACTAAAACGATTGAGATGACTAAAATACAACTAAAATGGCATGTTAGTCAAAAGACCAAGACTAAAACTAAATTGAAATTTGACGTCAAAATGAACACTGGTCTGTATTGCATGTTCATAAATAATAACATATTTGATTTTTCACTCCAGCAGTATATAATGAGTTTGGAAATTAATGGATTACAATTTAACTACACCCAAGATTTTAGATGTCAAAAGTGAGTTTTAGTCGACTAACATTTTGTAGAGATTTTAGTTGACTAAAACTAAAACAATTGCAGAAGACTAAAATGGGACTAAAACTAAAATGCCATTTTAACCAATTCTAAATTTGCTGCCAAAATTAACACTGCTTCCTGACCCAAAAGCAAAGATACATCTCTGACTCAAAATGCCATTATGTATTTTTGTAAATTAAAATAACTGTTTGGGGTTTTTTTTTTCTTCAAAAATGAAAACGGTTGTTTATGTGTGTTATGATTGGGATAGAAATATTGGAGAACAATAAAAGCATTAATTCCAGGAGGGATCTGAGATAAGTGGAAGGGGAGCACACAATAGTAGTAATAAGCTGACACTGGAGGATCTATTGTGCCAGTTGGTTATAAGGCGCAGTGTACCAATTAATGGATGGATGAGCACAGATAATAAGGAGAGGGCACTGCCAACAGCACTTATATGACTGCTTACCCATTATACATCTGCCAGCACACAATGGGCACACTATTTCTGTATTATTCTGGACAGGTGACAAAGTAAATTGGCAGGAAATCTAGAACCGCAAAGTCACACAAAGCCAGTTGTGAGGTAATATTATCACACAATAAAAGAGACAAACTGTTTATAGCATGGGTCTCAAACTGGCGGCCCTCCAGCTGTTGTGAAACTACAAGTCCCATTATGCCTCTGCTTGTGGGAGTCATGCTTGTAACTGTCAGGCCCCATACACACGAGAGGATTTATCCGCAGATACGGTCCAGCGGACCGTATCCGCGGATAAATCCTCTCGAGGATTTCAGAAGATTTCTATGCGATGGCGTGTACACACCATCGCATTGAAATCCCCGCTGAAATCCTCTGCCGATGACGTGTCGCGCCGTCGCCGCTATTATGACGCGGCGACGGGCGCGACGCTGTCATATAAGGAATTCCACGTATGCGTCAAATCATTACGACGCGTGCGGGGAATCCCTTTGGACGGATGGATCCGGTAAGTCTGTACAGACGAGCGGATCCATCCGTTGGAATGGATTCCAGCAGATGGATTTGTTGAGCATGTCAGCAAATATCCATCTGCTGGAAATCCATCCCAGGGGAGATTTATCTGCGGATAAATATCCGACGGAGTGTACACACCATAGAATCTATCCGCAGAAACCCATTTGATGGGATTTATCTGCGGATAGATTCTATGGTGTGTATGGGGCCTCAGCCTTGCAATGCCTCATGGGACTTGTAGTTTCGCAACAGCTAAAGGGCCGCCAGTTTGAGACCCCTGGTGTATAGAAATGTGTCACTCACTGACCTATAAATGTAGCTGATCAGAAGTGCAACAACAACACAAAACAACATTGTATTTAGTAAGAGCTCAAGTGAAAATTATACAGTGTAGATATTTTGTAGTGTGTTGCCTAATGGGTATCTAAAGCCTTTTTTTTTTTTATGTGTTTGGTAAGATAGGTTAGGGCAGTGCTTCTCAATTATTTTCTGTCATGCCCCCCCTAGGAAGAAGAAAACATTTCGCGCCCCCCGCGCGACTGTAAATAGTATCATTTGTCTATAAAATTGTTATAAGTACACCTCTGCATAACACTGTATCCACATATCCCCCCACACACAGTATTGCCCTTCTTCAAATATCCCCCCACACACAGTATTGCCCTTCTTCAAATATCCCCCCACACACAGTATTGCCCCATCACATATCCCCCCCACACAGTATTGCCCTTCTTCACATATCCCCCCACAAACAGTATTGCCCTTCTTCACATATCCCCCCACACACAGTATTGCCCTTCTTCACATATCCCCCCCATACAGTATTGCCCTTCTTCACATATCCCCCCACACACAGTATTGCCCTTCTTCACATATCCCCCCCACACACAGTATTGCCCTTCTTCACATATCCCCCCCCATACAGTATTGCCCCATCACATATCCCCCCACACAGTATTGCCCCCTTTACATGACCCCATCACATACCCCCCCCCCACAAAGTATTGCCCCCTTTACATGACCCCCATCACATATCCTGCACACAGTTTCCCCCATCACATAACCCCCCTTTTCCCCCCACAGCACAGCCCCCACTCCTCGTCCTTAACATTTCCATATATTTTTCCTCCCTTCCTCCCTCTCCACTCCTACCTGTAACTTTTCAGCGCAGAGAGCAGGAGGCGGGACATTCGTCAAGTGAAGCCGCAGCAGCACTGGGCGGGGCGGGGAGACTTTTGGGCGAACTGGTGATTGGCTGCTAGGAACGCCTCCTAGCAGCCAATCACCTGCCGTCCAACATGACAGGCTGCTACCTCTCTGGTCCCGTCCCCCAGTTCAAAAATGTCCCGCCTCCCGCCGTCCGCTCCTCTAACTAGCGGAGGAGGCTGGGGACAGAAGCGGATACTAAATGGCGCGATCGCCGCGGTCCGGAACGAGCCCCCCTTTATGGAGCCTCGGGCCCCCCCTGGGGGGCGCGCCCCACTATTTGAGAAGCACTGGGTTAGGGTAAGGCTGACCATATTCTATATAATAAAATATATCAGAAGTGATCCGAAAGACAACCCTGATCCTAGCGCACAATGGTATAAATGGAAATTTTAAAAGGTAAGTAGCAGCTATTATATAACAAAAATACTAAAAAACAAATATATGTATTATCAATAGGTATCAATAAAACATTAACAGCGCTGGAGCCACTAATAACTGACTCATGAGTTCATTAGCTCATAACCTATAAAGTGCTGATAACTAAAAACTCTCAAAGGAAGACCTTTTGCCAATGATATCAGTCTCTCAGAGCATGCAGCTCAAAGTATAACTCCGTATAGATCAAAATATCAGTTCACATATTACTCCTCCCTGGTGAAATACTGAAGGATGCAAGATCCAAAACACTGTAGGGACATGTATATTCCACACTGCTGTGCTCCCCTTAAGGTGTTGTACTCACCAGATGATGAATGTATATCAGCCTTGAGTATACTAAATCTCAGCTGTTCTCCTCCAAGGAGTGGATGGTTGTCAGCGTTGGTGGGATCCTGTTGTACATCAATCCTCAGCTGCTCTCCTCTTGGTATATGTGAGTGATATTCCTTGGATAATGCGTGCAACACAGCGGTCATGCAGGGAAGCAAAAGGAGACTGCATATGGTGTAAAACCCTTTATTTAAACAATAATACCCCTGCTACCCACATATGCTTACACAGTGAAGAATAAAGGAAGCTTGTCACTTGAAGTACTATATCTGCTCACTCAGGGAAAGGCTTTTTTAAGTCCAAATTCGCTGCTCCGTGAGACCCGGGTAGATACTAGCTCCAGTGCAAGAGAACTGTTGTGTAGCCACGCCCTGACGCATTTCGTGATTGGCTCACGTCTTCAGAGCAAGTATATATAATATGATTGCACAATCTGGATCAGATCTACCATCAGCTACAGTATTTAGTATAAGGGCCTGCCTGATTTGATACAAATGTAATTGGTTGTTTAGGTTTGTCCTCATATTACATTGTTTTGGTAAAGTCAAACGACAGTGTACATAGACTGTACAACTGTATTGTATAAAAGTATGGCAATTCTTAGATGTGGGGACTGCATTTGTTTTCTTTTTTAAAGCGGAGCTCCAAGTTCTTTCAGAAAAAAATAAATAAAGGTCAGCAGCTACAAAACACTGTAACTGCTGACTTTTAATATTAGGACACTTACCTGTCCAGGAATCCAGTGGTGTCTTCACCCGAGCAGATTTTTCAATCGGCTATCGGGTGCTACTGCTGCCACCATCTAGCAGTAGTAGCACTATAGAGAAGCCTTGCGGCCTCACAGCCGGTTCCCTACTGCGCATTAGCGAAGAGTGCTGAGCTCTGTGAATGGACCGGCTGCAGGGGAAGGAGGAGAGGTGCTGAACTTTCGGCTAAGTTTGTCGCTGCAAATTTTAGCCTGAAGTGGGAGTGGCTACCTGTCAAACCTGGTATACACCCCTTCCCAATTACAGTCTGCCTCTGGCACACACCCACCTTCTAATCACAGCCTGCACACAACCCCCCCCCCCCTCTTTCACAGCCTGCTTCTGGCACACATCCCGCTTCCAATCACAGCCTGCTTCTGGTACACATCCAGCTTCCAATCACAGCCTGCTTCTGGCACACATCCCGCTTCCAATCACAGCCTGCTTCTGGTACACACCCCCTCCCTATGGAATACAGGAGTACTGTGTGTCTGCACAGTGTCCTGTAACTCCACCCCCCACTATCAAAAAGAAGAAATGCATTGTCACATGACAGAACTTTTTACCATTGCAAAAAAAGGTAAGAAAGATATCAACAAGGGTCTATAACACAGTGGCCCAGATTCAGGTAGATTTGCCCATTAGTTGCACATGTGAAGAGCAGCTGATTTGCTCTGCGCTGGGGCAAATTGGAAAGATTGCCACCTGATTCAGGATTCCTTTTGTCTGCTAACTTGCTCCTTTGTAAGGCAAAAATCAGGGCCTAAGGCAGCGCAAGTGAAAGTGGGTGTGCCCTATGCAAATGATCTTTTTTTCCACTCAGCAGTGGTTTGCGCCTATTTTCAGGGCAAATTCTGCCCAGCTGCTTGCACTGAGCAAATAAATAGGGGCAGACCTGCGCAGGTCCTGTGCAAAATTACATCCTGCTTGTTCCACCCCCCCTGAGCAAGGTAATTTTGCCCTTTTTTCTGAGATGGCACCTCCTGATAAGAAAAAAAAAAGAAAAGCAAATTTTGTCTCCGCTGAGATGGATATACTGCTTGCGGCACTGACGCGCCATACTGCCGTTCTTTTTGGTTCAGAGCGGAAGAATACCACCGTAGCCCAAAGGAGGGCAATATATGAGGCTATTACATTGGACATAAATGCCCTGGGCATTGAGGAGAGGTCCTGGGAGGACATCCAAAAAAAATTTACTGACATGCGTCGTCGAGTCAGGGACAAAATTGTCCTAATCAGAAAGCATAGCAGGGGCACGGGAGGAGGACCAGCCTGCTCTTTACGATTAAATCCAGAGGAGGAGGTTATCGCACAGAGTTTAGCGCTGGAGCAGGTGGAGGGACTCCCAGGCTATGACTCCACTGTTGGGGACTGGTAAGTTTTTTGTTTCTCATATCTGCTGTGTATCATGGGAGGGGGTAGAAGGGAACATATGAGGGGGTAGAAGGGAACATGTAACAAGTTTTTGTTTCTCATATCTGCTGTGTATCATGGGAGGGGGTAGAAGGGAACATATGAGGGGGTAGAAGGGAACATGTAACAAGTTTTTGTTTCTCATATCTGCTGTGTATCATGGGAGGGGGTAGAAGGGAACATATGATAAGTGTGTTGCTCCAGCAACATATTTTTTTTGTGTCATCCACAGATGTTGATGATGAGGCTGGGCCGTCGTTGGCTGTAGGGCGACCCACGCCATCCCCAGAACATCATGGGGTGCAGTCAGGCCCTCTGCAGATCCTGGGCATGTTGGTGGAGGAGGATATCGCCCATAGTCCATCTAGGGAGGAGGAAGTGGTGGAGGAGTCCATTATCCTCAACCTGGATGAATCTGTGTACCTCCAGGAGGATCCCACCATCCCTGACCTCCCCACCACCCCCCCGACCATAACGTCATCCCCCTCCAGGGCAAGCCCCTCCAGTGTCCCCCCCCTCCAGTGTCCCCCCTCCAGTGTGGCCCACTCCCCTTCTTCTCCCTCAGTTCGTGCCCCAGCCTCTCCTCCAAGGAAGGCTCTATGTAAAACCGGGGGGTGTACCCTCCAGCCTCCGTGAAGGTCTGCAGGAGGAGCAGGCCCGGCAGACCCGCCATATAGGGGACATGGTGGGAGACTTGAGGCGGGTGGCGGACAGCCTGGCATCCTCCTCTCTGCAGCAGGCCCTCACCCTGCATGCTGACCGGGGGATACGAGATACTGAGAGCTTGGAGGAAGTCAGTGCCAACTGTGGAGCCATGGTCACCTGCATGGTCGAGCAGCAGGGCGCCATCGCTTTGCTAACAGCGGAGGTGAGCAGGTTGGCAGGTGCGGTGGAGGCCAACACTGCTGCTGTGCGGGAGGAGGGGAGATTAACCCGGCGGCAGCAGAGGACCAATACCACCCGGCAGCTGCGGATGTTGGCCCAAACCAACAGCGTGCTCACCCGCCTGGCCAACGCCATGGAGGGCATGCAGGCACCACCTGCCAGGAGTGAGGAAGTAGGGGTTGATGCCCCTCCCCCCCCTCCATCCCCACCCCATGCTCCATCCCCACCACAGGCTCCATCCTCAGCCCAGGCTCCATCCCCACCACAGGCTCCATCCTCAGCCCAGGCTCCATCCCCACCACAGGCTCAACCACGCAGACTGAGGAGCCAGAGCCGGGGCACCCTTGGCACAAGGATGTCCAAAATATATATATATATTTTCCTTTTATTTTTTGTATTTTTTTACCTATTTTTTTTTTTTTGGGGGATATTTATTTTTTGCTCAGATTAGGAGCTTTTCTATATTTAGTTTATGCTCAAAGTTTTTTTTTTTTTTGTAGTCCCTACACACGGTGAGGAGTGCTGTAGTTGCTCTCCAGCTGACCTGTGGCCATCTGTTGCTAACTTGCCCCTGCTTTTATAAAGTGCAAATTTGCCCCGGCCAAACAGCTTGCGCGCTTTGGGAGCAAAATGCTCCTCACACGCGCAAGTTTATGAATCAGTGGCAGTTCCTAATTTGCATATTTGCTGAGGGAAAACCATGAGAGCGCAAGTTGCTCTCTGAGCAAAATTGCCCCTTAATTGCGCCGGGGCAGAGAAACTGCCTCCGTGCAAAAATGGCACATTTCAGGCTTAGCTTGCTTTCTGGGTCACCCGCAAATTTGCCTGGGAGCAAATCCGTACTTGCGCGGCGCAAATCACACTTGCTCCCGCGCAAGTCGTACCTGAATCTGGGCCAGTATGTTCACAGCTATGTTAAGTTCTGCTTTAAAAACAAAATTTCTTTGTGTTTCATAAAATTTGTCTTTGTAAAATGTGAACTAAATTAAAGGTGTAACTAGAACCTTCAGGGCAACGGTGCAAGAAACCATGAAAGGACCCCTGAGTGGGGGCCCTTACCCCTGAGCCCAGTGGTCGAACACCAGGGCCTGTTGTAACTGTAACCTTAGTGACCGTGGTTGTAACGCCACAGGTGTCAATCGTTTTTCTATTTTTTTTTACCATTTTAATTAGATATTTTTGAAATATTTTCTATTATTTTTCCAATTTTTTTAGGAGCCCCGATGGGGGGCTTTGGGGAGATATCAGGGGTCTAAACAGACCCCTGACATCTCAAGTTTGAGATGGAGAAAGGAGATTATCCACTTAAGCCCCGGACCATTTTGTTGCTAAATTACTGGGCCACTTTTTGCGATTCGGCACTGCGTCGATTTAACTAACAATTGCGCGGTCGTGTGACGTGGCTCCCAAACAAAGTTGACGTCCTTTTTTTCCTACAAATAGAGCTTTCATTTGGTGGTATGTGATCCCCATCGGCGGTTTTTATTTTTTGCGCTATAAACAAAAATAGAGCGACAATTTTGAAAAAAATGCAATATTTTTAACTTTTTGCTATAATAAATATCCCCCAAAAATATATAAAACAATACATATTTTTTCCTCAGTTTAGGCCGATACGTATTCTTCTACAGATTTTTGGTAAAAAAAATAAATCGCAATAAGCGTTTATTTATTGGTTTGCGCAAAAGTTATGGGCCCAGATTCTCATACATTAGCGCTGCTCCTGGGCAGCGTAATGTATGAGCTCTACGTTACACTGCCGCAGGTCTACAGGTTTAAATCCTGATTCTCAGAACACTTACCTGTAAACTTGCGGCGGTGTAGCGTTAGATTGCTCGGCGCAAGCCCGCCCAATTCAAATGGGGCGGGCACCATTTAAATTAGGCGCGCTCCCGCGCCGAGTGTACTGCGCATGCTCCGTCGGGTAAATTACCCGACGTGCATTGCGCTAAATGACGTCGCCCCGACGTCATTTGCCTAGATGTATACGTAAATGGCGTCCAGCGCCATTCACGGACGTCTTACGCAAACGACGTAATTTTTATTCAATTCGACGCGGGAACGACGGCCATAGTTAACATTGGTTGCGCCTGCTAATTAGCAGGGGCAACCTTACGCGTCGGGTACGCTACGCAAACGACGTTAATTCGCTGCGTCGACCTCGCGTATGTTCGGGAATCGCCGTACTTACCTCATTTGCATAGACGACGGGGAAAAGCGACGATGCGACACCTAGCGGCGGGAAAAAAAATTACTTTTAAGATCTGACAGCGTAACAGCCTTACGCTTGTCAGATCTAATGGGTACCTATGCGCAACTGATTCTGAGAATCAGTCGCATAGATACCCGGGGCCAGATGAGGTGTTACGACGGCGCTAATGGTGTTGCGCCGTCGTAACGCCTTTGAGAATCTGGCCCATAGTGTCTACAAAATAGGGGATAGTTTTATGGCATTTTTATTAATAATTTTTTTTTTTTACTAGTAATGGCGGCGATCAGCGATTTTTATCGTGACTGCGACATTATGGCGGACTCATCAGACACTTTTGACACCATTGTCATTTTTACAGCGACCAGTGCTATAAAAATGCACTGATTGCTGTGAAAATGACACTGGCAGTGAAGGGGTTAACCACTAGGTAGCGCTGAAGGGGTTAAGTGTGCCCTAGTGAGTGTTTCTTACTGTAGGGGGGATGGGCTGTATGTGACATGACACTGATCTACGCTCCGATTACACGGAGTGGAGATTAGTGTCATTGTCACTAGGCAGAGCGGGGAGATACTTGTTTACATTAGCATCTCCCGGCTCTATCTCTCCGTGAGACGATCGCGGGTATCCTTGCGGTGATCGAGTATCCCCGCGGTCGGGTTCACGGAGCTCGCGTGCACAACGGTGCTTCCTTAAAGGGGACATATATATACATCCTTCTGTCCAGGAGTGCCATTGTGTCGACGTATATGCGTGCGGCGGTCAGGAAGCAGTTAAGGACACAGCCCTCAATTTTCATCTCTGCAGCCTCAGCTGCACAGAATGAATGGATAGGAATAGCCCTCTACAGAGCTTCCCTTTCATTCACAAACTGAAGCATAGTAAACACAGTTTACTACACCACAGTTATGAATAGACAGAGTCCATGATCGGTACCGACATGACATGACATACAGTATTTACCTAAATGTAAAATAATGTAAAGTGTTAGCGCTAATACAGTATTTACCGCTCTTCATCCTTACATATCGCCCCAGAAAGGGGGGGCAGGAGACAATACAGTGGAGACCGGAGATTAGTAGGGGGCTGGAGAAGAGCACAAGGATTGGAGAACAGCAGGGAATTGGGGAAAGCGCAGGAAACTGGAGAAGAGCACATGGGAGGACCAGAGAACAGCAGGGGACTTGAGAAGAGCACATGGGAGGACCAGAGAACAGCAGGGGACTGGAGAAGGGCACACGGGAGGACCAGAGAACAGCAGGGGACTGGAGAAGGGCACACGGGAGGACCAGAGAACAGCAGGGGACTGGAGAAGGGCACACGGGAGGACCAGAGAACAGCAGGGGACTGGAGAAGGGCACACGGGAGAACCAGAGGATAGCAGGGGACTGGAGAAGGGCACACGGGAGGACCAGAGAACAGCAGGGGACTGGAGAAGGGCACACGGGAGGACCAGAGAACAGCAGGGGACTGGAGAAGGGCACATGGGAGGACCAGAGAACAGCAGGGGACTGGAGAAGGGCACACAGGAGGACCAGAGAACAGCTGGGGACTGGAGAAGGGCACACGGGAGGACCAGAGAACAGCAGGGGACTGGAGAAGGGCACACGGGAGGACCAGAGAACAGCAGGGGACTGGAGAAGAGAACACGGGAGGACCAGAGAACGGCAGGGGACTGGAGAAGGGCACACAGGAGGACCAGAGAACGGCAGGGGACTGCAGAAGGGCACACGGGAGGACCAGAGAACGGCAGGGGACTGGAGAAGGGCACACGGGAGGACCAGAGAACGGCAGGGAACTGGAGAAGAGCACATGGGAGGACCAGAGAACAGCAGGGGACTGGAGAAGGGCACATGGGAGGACCAGAGAACGGCAGGGGACTGGAGAAGGGCACACGGGAGGACAAGAGAACGGCAGGGGACTGGAGAAGGGCACATGGGAGGACCAGAGAACAGCAGGGGACTGGAGAAGAACATGGAGACTAAAGAACAGTAGGGGCCAAAGAAGAGCACAAGGACTGGAGAACAGCAGGGAACTAGAGAAGCGCACATGGGAGGACCAGAGAACAGCAGGGGACTGGAGAAGAGCACATGGGAGGACCAGAGAACAGCAGGGGACTGGAGAAGGGCACATGGGAGGACCAGAGAACGGGAGGGGACTGGAGAAGGGCACATGGGAGGACCAGAGAACGGCAGGGGACTGGAGAAGGGCACATGGGAGGACCAGAGAATGGCAGGGGACTGGAGAAGGGCACATGGGAGGACCAGAGAATGGCAGGGGACTGGAGAAGGGCACATGGGAGGACCAGAGAACGGCAGGGGACTGGAGAAGGGCACATGGGAGGACCAGAGAATGGCAGGGGACTGCAGAAGGGCACATGGGAGGACCAGAGAACAGCAGGGAACTGGAAAAAGGGCACATGGGAGGACCAGAGAACAGCAGGGGACTGGAGAAGGGCATATGGGAGGACCAGAGAACGGCAGGGGACTGCAGAAGAGCACATGGGAGGACCAGAGAACGGCAGGGGACTGCAGAAGAGCACATGGGACGACCAGAGAACAGCAGGGGACTGGAGAAGAACATGGAGACTAAAGAACAGTAGGGGCCAAAGAAGAGCACAAGGACTGGAGAACAGCAGGGGACCGGAGAACCGCAGGGAACTAGAGAAGCGCACATGTGGGGGACCAGAGAACAGCAGGGGACAGGAGAAGAGCACATGGGAGGATCAGAGAACATCAGGGGACTAGAGAATGGCATGGAAAGTGAACAGCAGCGGGACAGGAGAAGAGCACAGGGACCAGAGAAGAGCACAAGTAAGAAGAACAGAAGGGGACCGGAGACCAGCAGTGAACTGGATAATAGTACATGAGGGGGCCAGAGAACAGCAGGGGACCAGCACAGGGGGGACCAGAGAATAGCAGGGGACCAGGAAGGGGGGGCAGGAGAGATCGGAGAAGTTGCTGGGGAAGATCACAGGATGCCAGAAGAGAGCCGAGGGGCTCACAAGCAACAGAAGGAAGCTGGAAAGGAGGGGTAGCATATAGCGCAGGGGTGCCCAACCTGTTGGAGAGCAAGGGCCACTTAAGCGACTTGGTAACCGGTCATGGGCCACAATGAACAGAGTGGGTGGATGGCATGTCCGTGTCTGCTTTGCATATGCAGAGTAGACACGGACACAGCCCACTATACGTTTTTTTTGTTTTTTTTGCGGATCGGATTGGAGGTAGGTCACAAGTCAGTTTATGTCTGCACACCTTGGAGGTGAATGGAGGGTCCAATTGATTGGACTGACCGTGTGAAAGGGGCCCAAGGCTGCTTTTACTCTGATGCGCTGCGGTTTACCCTTTGGCTTTCCTGCACTTTGCAATAGACTTCTATTATATTCTGCAGGTTTGGTGCACTTTCAGAAAGCTCACCAAACTCGCAGGTAATAACAGAAGTCTATGGCTCAGTGCAGGTAACCCGCAGGTAAACTGCTCTGCACCTGCGGATCAGTTTGAAAGCAGCCCAGTAACCACTATAGAACAGATATGTCCATATATACACTGTGATTTTAGTAATTAACTGACCTTTAATAACAGTATTCTATTCCATCCCAGAGCAGGAGGTCGCGGGCCACATGAGAGGGCTCCGCAGGCTACATGTGGCCCCCGAGCCACTGGTTGGGCTCCCCTGATATAGAGGAACCGATGCCCTCCATGTTCCTCCTGCAGCCGCTGAATGCCCGCATCTCCTCCCCTCCATCCCGAAGGCACTCAGTAACTGCAGGAGGAACATGGTGAGTTCCTCTATATGTCGCCCCCCCTGTCCAGGTGTAAAGGGGAGCCGCCTGGGCTTCCTGGAGCTTGGGCCCGAGTAACAATGGCAACCCCTGTAGTTACGCCCCTGAATTAAATATTATAAACATTTCAGGACTTCATCTCCAGGTTATGTGCTTCTGTGCCAGAATTGTGATCCATTAGGCCTCATCCACACTGGCAACCCTGCCTTTAGAGGGCATTTCTAAATGCATGTAATGATTTTTTAATGTTTCCATTCACACTGTGCATTTATCTGTGTTTGTAGAATTCAGCGTAGTTGCTTTTAGAGAAAAAATAATTCTGTGCATCCAGGATCCATCTATAAACTTTAAACACAGCTAAACCCGCATTAAAGTAGGAACATCTAAATGCAGGAAAAGTGATTTTGGAGACATAAAAGTTGTTTATACCTTCCAGATGACTTCTCTTTCATTAAGAAAAGCTAAACACAGGAGCGCCAGTGTGAATGAGGCCTTAGATTGTCACCTGCGCATTGATTGGCTGCCATCTAGTGTCAACATTTCAAAACAGCATCTTCTGTCTCTGCCCTGGGTTGGCCGATTCATGTTTTAGATCCGTGTTCTCCAACCACTAACTTTAAATGCATTTCATTTACCCCATAACGCTTTATTTTCAGATCTGTAGACAATAATGTTTGTTATGATAGGTAAGCTTAGTGAACTGCAGTAGGTCAAATGTATTTTTTTCAAAATCTGCCTTTGAAGCGGACATTCACTATAAAGGTCATGTCATGTTTATGTTGCCTTACCATCTCCCCCCCCCCCCCCCCTCTCTTACAGTTGGAAATTATTTATTTTTTAAACAAATGCAATTTATTTGTACTACAGAGCAGCAGTTCTGCATTTCTCACCTAGGCAAAATTATATATTTTTTCTCCTTGACCCCTACACGTGCAGAGATGTGCCACAGGGTTTTCAGTCCCAAACGAGCCTTGTGGCACAGCTGGGTACATGCCAAGCATCTGTGAAAACGCGGAATTACTCATGCATGCCCAAAGATGGTTATCAGGGAAGTCCCAAACTGTCCCCATCTTTGCTCATGGTGGAAAATCACCTGCACCTGTGCAGATACACAGAAGGGCTCTGCCAGGACCCAAAGGTGCATCTGCGCATGTGCAATAATGGCGAAGTGGGTACACAGTGGGATTTAAGTTTCACCTCTATTAAAACCTTTTACATGCTTAAAGGGTCACTAAAGGAAAACATTTTTTTTGCTGAAATGACTGTTTACAGGGTATAGAGACATAAAAGTTAACTGATTCCTTTTAAAAATGATTAAAAATTTAATTTAATCTATCATATAATGTGCCTCGAGTTTCACTTTCGGTTTTGAAGGTACATACATGAAGTTCCGGGTGAGAGGTGAGTCGGGAAGACTCACAGAACAAAAACAAACAAATCCAGGGCAGTGTTTTGTTTTTAAAATGAATCTGATTGGTTCTGAGGAGTTTTAGACACACAGTAATGACAGCTTAGACCACCGTGAGAAAGCTCCCAGTACGATGGTTATAAGGAAACAGGCAACCAGGAAGTGTGGAGATCAGAGCAGAATTACAGCTACTTCAAAGCAAAAACGAACAATGAGGACATGAAACCAGTACTGCAGTAAGGTAAAGGAAGCTATTTAGCTAAAAAAAAAAATTCCTTTAGTGACCCTTTAAACATCACTTTTTAAGGAAGAACTCTACTCTACTACTACTTTGTCTACTAGAACTGAGCTTGGTGTCAATATACAAATGAGAGTTTCTTCCAAACCAATCAATATGCTCTATTAGTAGTGGTGCATGCTCTCATGTTTAACAACAGAATAGTTCAGATAATAGTTGAATATGGTTGACTTTAAAGTGGGTCTAAAGGCGTTCAACGTTATTTTTACCTTCCAATTACCTGGGGGTCCCCCCAAATTCCATACCAGACCCTTGTAGTGCAAAGTGGATTTGCATTTCGTAAATCCCCCCCCCCCTCCCCATGTGTGCTGTCTGCTAGCTGCTACACTTCAGTCTGGGCCCCGCTCACCAGATGTGATGTCTGTACCAGACACTTCCAGAATATATACACATAAACGGAAAGTGACTGCTGATGACATCTTTCCGATTTGCTTGTTGGTTTTCCAGTGCATCCTGGGATACCTCAGGCCTGCAATACCTCAAAAACAAAGCAAAGCCAAAGCTGAATAAAAGCCCCTCAAAAGCTTTGGGTGCTGTAAGCAAGCTTTGTCATAGACTTCTATGGAGGCTTTGGAGAGCTTTGAAGCACCAAGAAAGTAAAATGGGGTACCATTTTTGAAGGGAAGCAAAGCAAAACACAACAGTGTGAACAGGACTGTAATGTAAGAATTTTATTCAATCACAGGCGCTTTAATTGCCATCCAGAGTCCTAAAAAAAAAAAAAAAAAAACTCACATTTTGAAGCAAGTGTAATCGAGCCCTTACAGCCTCAACTCTTGTGGGAAGGTTTTCCACAAGATGTTGAATTGTGGTTGTGAAAATTTGTGCACATTCAGCCAAAAGACCATTTGTAAGACCTGGTTCACAATTTGCATTACAATTCATCCCAAAAGTATTCAGTAGGGTTGAGGTCACTTGGTTTGGTGTGGAGGGCTTTGTGAAGGCCACTTGAGTCCCTCCACACCAAACTCATTAATCCATGTTTTTATGGAGAATACTTTGTGTACAGGGGTACAGTCCTGCTTAAACAGAAAGGGGTCTTCTCCAAATTGATGTCACAAGGGTGGAAGTACAAAATTGTCTAATACAGGAGTGCCCAACCAGTGGCCGGCGGAGCCCTCTGATGTGACCCCTGCCCTCCTGCTCTGGGATGGCGGGTTGGCAAGCCCAGATTGCAGGTTGACTACCCGCCATGTCAGAGCATCATTGTTGTGAATGAAACCAAGCAGCTGCGGAGCAGAGCCGCATAAGCCAATGCTTTCTGTATAGCACCGGCTCCTGTCATAGGTGGAGTGATACCAAATCCACTCTGCCTGGGACAGCAAGTTCATTACTAAAATCACAGTCCCAGATTCTCGTAGAATCGCGCAAAACTGCGGCGGCGTAACGTATGTCATTTACGTTACGCCGCTGCAAGTTTTACAGGCAAGTGCTTTATTCTCAAAGAACTTGCCTGTAAAGTTGCCCGCGCCGAACGTACTGCGCATGCGCCGTCACTAAAATTTCCCGACGTGCATTGCGCTAAATGACGTCGCAAAGACATCATTGGTTTCGACGTGAACGTACACATCGTAACTTCACTGCGTCGACCGCGTGTACGTTCGGGAATTCGCGTATTTTTCTAATTTGCATACACGACGGGGAAAATGACGGAGGCGACACCTAGCGGCGAAAAAAAAAATTGCATTTAAGATCCGACAGCGTAAGAGCCTTACGCCTGTCGGATCTAATGGATATCTATGCGTAACTGATTCTAAGAATCAGTCTCATAGATACGACGGCCCAGATTAGGACTTACGACGGCGTACATTGCGTTGCGCCGTCGTAAGCCCTTTCGGAATCTGGGCCACAGTGTATATATGGGCATATATGTTCTGCAGTGGTTACTGGGCTGCTTTCAAACTGATCTGCAGGTGTAGCGCAGTGCACCTGTGGCTTACCTGCACTGAGCCATAGACTTCAGGTTTTACCTGTGGGTTTGGTGCACTTTCAGAACGTTCACCACACCTGCAGGATATGATAGAATTCTATAGCAAAGTACAGCTAACCTGTAGGAAAGCCACAGGTGCACTGCGCTGCATCCACAGTGTGGGTAGATCGCAGACCATCAGTGCAAAAGTAGCCTGAGGCCCCATACACACGATAGAATTTATCCGCGGATACGGTCCAGCGGACCGTTTCCACGGATAAATCCTCTCGAGGATTTCCGCGGATTTCTATGCGATGGCGTGTACACACCATCGCATTGAAATCCGCGCCGAAATCCTCTGGCGATGACGTGACGCGCCGTCGCCACGATTATGACGCGGCGACGTGCGCGACGCTGTCATATAAGGAATTCCACGCATGCGTCGAATCATTACGACGCATGCGGGGGATCCCTTCGGACGGATGGATCCGGTGAGTCTATACAGACGAGCGGATCCATCCGTTGGGATGGACTCCAGCAGATGGATATGTTCTGCATGTCAGCGAATATTCGATCTGCTGGAATCCATCCCAGGGGAGATATATCCGCTGAAACAGATCCGCTGGCGTGTACACACCATAGGATCTATCCGCTGAAACCCATTTGCACGGATTTATCCGCGGATGGATTCTATCGTGTGTATGGGGCCTTAGGCCCTTTTAACATGATCTGTCTTACCCAATCGCACCCTCCATTCACCTCTATGGAGCAGCAGATGTAAACAGACTTGGATCCGTTTCCTTCCATTTGATCAGATGAGAGGGCCCATAGAGTAGAGTGGGCTGTGTCTGTGTCCAGCTTTGCATATGCTCATTGTGGCACACAACTGGGTACTAAGTAGGGTGACCACATTTCCAAACTACCATTCAGGGACACCCCCCTTCCCAAAAATCAGCTTGTACTGTAACAAATAAGAGCACAGTGATTGGACACAAGAGGCAGGATTTATGATTTCTCCAATTACAAGCAGGGGGCAGGGATTGTGCTCCTCCAGGCATTTCCGGCCAGGACAAGTACTTTCAGTGAGTAAAGCAGTGATGTGGCGGCCTTTTTTGGGGGCATCAGATTGGCCCGTGGGGTGTAGTGGATGTGTCAGTTTCATTTCGGGACACTATTGTCCTGGAATGAAGGTGCCCGGGACAGACCTGCAAAATGCGGGCAATCCGGGGACACGGTTCCCCAGACGACGTCATTATTTGACGAAACGTACGTCGGGTAGGAGACGCTCTGACGCGTAGCGTTGCGGTCCACGAGGACGGGTGATCGTACAAGCCGGCCGGCTCACTTTTAAAACGTTTGAATGACATTTCCTTGTAAGTGTAACTTTTATTTATTAAACCACAACTTCCTTTACGGTACATCACTATTGTGGGTTCATTTCATTTTTCCGGTGGTTAACTGTTGCCGTGGAAACTGGCGGAGCCTTGAACCTGCAAGGTTGGAAATAGTCCCGGTAAAGGCCCTGGCTGGGGTTCAGCCGCAAGCCAACTAAGCTTATCTGTCTGGTAAGCGCGCAATCCTTACGGTGTTTCCCTATCGGTGGTGGTTCTCTCTTTCCAGTGTGCTATTGTATGGTTAACTCTCAGTTTAATACGGTACATCACTATATGAGTCTTTTTTCTTTGGGATGTCCATACCATTTCGTCAATTGGGAGGATTCTCACCCCTGGAGTCGATAGCAGTTCCATTGTAAAGACCCTGGCTGGGGTTCAGCCGCAAGCTCAATTTGCTTGCCTTCTGGTAAGCACACATCCTAATTAATCTTTCATCGGTGGTGGTTACGTTTAGCTTCATTGCATTGCTTATTTCCACAATATATATTCCACACAATTTGAGGACTTATCTATGGACTTTTTTTGTCTGGTCTTGTTAATATTGAATATTCATTTCAATTCTCACTTCATCAGCGCAACTAATCCCTCTTTCTGTAATCCGGGACACGTGGTAACCCTAGTACTAAGTCGGTTAAGTGGCCCTCGCTCTTCAAAAGGTTGGGCACCCCTGGTCGAATATGTATTTGTATGCTGTAGCAATAATAAGAACATACAGGAATCACCACATGCTTGTAACAGGAGTGTATAAGCACATAATATGGAGGAGTGCATTATATTATTCTTCAGTTTTCAAAAGTTCTCTGATGTCACGTTTACCTTTTCCACTAGGCCACACCACTAACTTATCATGAGATTTTCAAAATTGAACATCATCAATGGAAGATGGGGAGAAAAAAGAAAAAAGAAGGATGAGTAAGCGCATTGGACAAGAGGCAGTAAAAGCGTACCTTATGACAATGGGCTCTGCAAGTCATTACACAGACATGAATATTATTAGAAGTCCCATAATATTTTATTCTATTATATATTTCTCATATAGTTCTCTTACATATACATTTCTCTTAATATTAAACAACTGCACAGGGAAATTAAAATGTAGGATTATGGTCACTTTGATTTTAATCCATCACTGCTATTTAGCTACACGGTTAGCGATCAGACAGACAATCGTAAGTGTCTACGTATTCATTCAGTTTAAAAAAAAAAAAAAAAAAGTAGGATTGTTTTGCTGACATCTCCTTCTAAAAAATACTAAATTGTGATTTGATGCTGATCCCTTCGCTTTGAAACATGTATGCAGATTGGAAATAATGACTTGTTCCAAGTCCACGTTTCAAATTATGACCAGAGGATTTGTTTCTGTGGTTGGATATTAAAGGGTAGCCTGTTACTGAAAAAATTATGGAGACTGAGGTTACTAGGTAAGAGCAGGCACTACAAGATGGCAGAACATACAACAAAGTTCACCAAAACACGGCTTCAATACGCTGGTATACAAATACAGGAGTATTATTAATACAGTATCAATATTGTATGTAGTGTTATCACGAGGTTCCACCCTGAAGGAGCATGCACGCTCTCAGAGAGATTAGATATATATATATCTCTCACATGATGTATGTTTGGAGGCCCCCTTGTTGGGGGCCCGAACCTCAGGATTCCCTGGGGGAGAGGGGGCATAGCTTTTCGATACTCCTGGACACTCGGCCATTTGGCCTGGAGCTGATTGGACCACAGAGTTTAATACCCCATACCTCTAGCTGCCCCCACGGCACTTCCATGGAGATACCATAGGGCTGAGGCCCCCAAGAACTTTAGTGCACAAAGTTGACTATGTATCCTTTGTAGCGCGAGTCTCACTCAGGAAGAGACAAGATATATCTCTCTCATTATCACACAGACCAGTATTTCTATTATATAAATCTTAGAGTTTTGAAACATGTTCCCACATCCAGTGTGCATTGTGTTGTGGAATGAGCCAAGATCTGCAAACTCAGTAAAGGGCGTACGGCAGGGGTGTCCAACTCAATTTCATTGTGGGTCGCATCAGCATTATGATTGCCCTTAAAAGGGCCGGTTGAATCTGTAAGATTAGATGTCCAGCACATCCCCTCCCCTTACATTAGATGTCAAGAGCCACCCCACCATCAGAAGAGGAGTGCCCTACTTTCCCTTACATCACAGTGCACCCCCTTTCCTTATGCTGCTGCTGGGAAGAAGCTGAATGCATTGCTTGAAAGCAGAAATTAAGGGTCTGGAGGAGGATCAGAGGAGGACTGGAGCGCTCCTGCAGCTGCAGGAGAGGTGCTAAGGCCACATGAAATGGCCTGGAGGGCCGGATTCGACCTGCTGGCCTTGTGTTTGACACCTGTGGTGTACGGGCTACTGAGGCCCAACTAAAGCAGAATTTTGTTAAGCCAATAGAATTTACCAACACTTTGTGGTGCCTGGTATTACCTAGTAATGCCATGTTATGCAACATTTTCTAGAAAACAGGCACATTGTAAATACTGCCATAGACTTGACCTTACTGCTACCCAATCCAGACATTTTTGGGTGATTTTATGTCTGTAAGAAACACTTAGGGCCCCTTTTACACTCACGGATCCCTTGAGGATCCGTTGCTTTATTATCCGCTTGCTCAGCAAGGATTGCTCCGTTGATCCCCGCTGAGCCGACAGATGACAGGGCAGTCCCCGCACACTGTGCAGGGACCACCCTGTCAGATCGCCGCTCTCCTCTATGGGGGGGATCGGATAAACACGGGCCGTCTGTCCGTGTTCACCTGATCCGATTCGCAGATGGATAGAGGGGACCGATGAGATCGGGTGTCAGTGGATGTTCATCCGCTGACACCCGTTATCCCACAAGGATTAATGTATGTCCCTATTTCATCCAGAAACAAATGGATAAAATATGAACATACTGTCCGCAGGTGTGAAAGGGGCCTAAGACACCTTTGTCCGCCCTAAACTAAACATATAGTGATGGGACAATGTACTTTAACCTATGTTTCTCCTAAAAAGAACGCCAATCATGATTGCTCATACCTCCCACATACTTCTGGCGCATAGGCTAAACAGAAGATTCTGTCTGGGCCCTAGAGTCACTAGACCATGCCTGCATGTATGACCAGCCTCTAGTATCTCTGAATCTGTGTGCCCCAGGACCCCCTGGAAGTCAGGCACCCAACTGCTAGGTGTACAATTACTTCCCTTTCCACAATGAATTTATAATGGCAACTATCGCCATCAGTCAGACATCGAGTGTCCACATAAAGACAAGACCGTACTGTAAGTGTGCATACTCTGTGTATATACATCGATCAGCCATAATATTATGACCATTGACAGGTAAAGGGAATATCTTGTTACAATGGCATCTGAAAATCGGTGGGATATAATAGGCAGCAGGTGAACATGTTTTCCATGAAGTTGATGTGGTGAAATAAGAAAAAAAAACTGGAGCATTGCAGTTTGTTGTGTATGGGGCTGTGAAGCCCATGGTGACCCATGTCCACAGTAAAAGCTTCTACAATGGTCACCTGAACATCAGAACTGGACTACGGAGCAATGGAAGAAGGTGGCCTGGTCTGACGTTTTTTTTTTTTTAATCATGTGGATGGCTGGGTGCGTGTGCGTCACTTACCTGGGGAAGAGATTACACCAAGATGTGGTATAAGAAGGGAAGCCGGTCGAGGCAGTGTGATGCTTTGGGCAATGTTCTGCTGGGAAACTTTGGGTCCTGCCTTTTATGTGGATGTTACTTTGGTGTCCATGCCTCAATGGGTCAGGGCCGTTTTAGCAAAAGGGACCATACTTAATATGAGGTGGGTGGTCATAATGTTATGGCTGGTCAGTGTGTGTGTGTGTGTGTGTATATATATATATATATATATATACACATACATATACACACACACATATATATACACACACACACCCCTATGTGCCTAACCATGCTCTCTATTCCATAGCACAGAAAAGGGAAGGGCGTCTGGTACATCCCTCTACCAATGGCTTGTACACACGATACGAAAAATGTCATCCGAGGAGGAATCATACGATAATTAGATCGTTAGTACAGATCTTTCGAGAGCCGATCACGACAATTGATCTGAAATTTTTCAATCGGACAAGCACGAAAATCGGAGATCGTACAATTTTTGTTTAGTCAGTATAGTTGTCTTTCGAAAATACAATACAAATACATTACAACTAGGGTTGTCCCGATACCACTTTTTTAAGACCGAGTACAAGTACCGATACTTGTTTTTCCAAGTACTCGCCGATACCGCTTACCGATACTTTTTTTTTAGGTCATGTGTCAGTATTTTTATTTTACAATTTAAATATTTTACTATTTTTTGTTGTTTTTTTTACAATGCTTTCTTGGAGGGGGGGGGAATGGATGTGTTGGTGTGTTTTTTATTTTAATATGTATTATTTTTTACAAGTAATTATTTTTATTATTTATTGCCATTTTTTTTTCTTAGCTCCGTTGGGGGGCTTTGGTGAGATATCAGGGGTCATAACAGACCCCTGATATCTCACCTTTGAGACAGAGAAAGGGACTAAGGACACAGATTCCCCAGTCCCTTTCTCAGCTGCACTGGAAATGTATGCACAGGAGACAGAGGCTCCTATCCATTCATAAACTGAAGCATCGTAAACACAGTTTACGATGCTCAGTCATATGAATGGACAGAGTCAGTGATCACCGACTCTGTTCATTCGGAAAAGGTAGGAGCCGGGTTTAGCGGCTCCTACCGCCGCTCTCCATCCTGACAGAGGGGGCGGAGGAGGACATTGAGGGGGACACAGAAGAAAGGAGGGGGAGAGCAGAGCAGAGGACAGCAGCGGCACGAAGGGGGAGAGCAGAACGGCAGCGGCACGGAGGGGGAGAGTAGAACGGCAGCGGCACGGAGGGGGAGAGCAGAACGGCAGCGGCACGGAGGGGGGACACGGAGCATGGAGGGGGAGAGCAGAATGGAGGACAGCAGTGGCACGGAGGGGGAGAGAAGAATGGCAGCGGCACAGAGGGGGGACATGGAAGAAAGGAGGGGGAGAGCAGAGCAGAGGACAGCAGCGGCACGGAGGGAGAGAGCAGAACGGCAGCGGCACGCTTCCAATTTTTTTTTTCTGTCGTACGAGAATTTGTGACTTTAGCAACCTATTCAATTTCTACTTGTGACTTGCAAGCGGAAAAAGTCAGACCATCCGATTTTCTGATCGTGTGTACGAGGCCATTAGACTAGTTAGTGTGTGCCTACAGCTCAAATTCGGGGTTCAGGGAGTGTTCAGGGTGTGCAAAGAGATGACTTTATCTGTATGGCTCAAAAGGTAGAAAGAAAAAACACTTTCAGAGGCACCTTGACATATGTGGCTTTGGCTTTTCATGTATCTACAGATGCACGCGACTGATTATCTCTCTTCTATAGGAACTTTAGAAATAGGTGTTAAATTAAGACCACTTTGTTGGTGGGGTATTTCTGTGAACTTATAATGAAATACTCCTTCCTTGCTAGTTGTAAACACGGATCTGCTACTTTCTCCTCCATCACACACTTAGGCAAGTAAGCTCAATACTGTTCTACAGAACTTTGCTGTACAATGAGGTTAAACAGGATTATGCTTTGCAGAGCAATCAAAGTCAGCAGATCAGAAGGGAAATTTAAGGTATGCAGATGAAGTGTGTTTGAGTAATCCCTTGTCTATATCTAGAAGAGTAGAGTAGAGTCCTTCTACATCCAGGGAATGAGGGGAAGAAGTTGTGGAGATGCCGAGTGCTGTCTTCTGGGTTAGGAGATCTGACATCCACTGTCCTTCTGTGCTTTTATGTCAGGTTCCTTGATTGGCTTTATCTCCTCTTCTTTCTTGGGCTTAGCCTGGGGAAAGAAAAAAAAATAATAATAATTAAAAGTGAATCTCAGCACAGCATCTTGTGCCAAGAACATTACATTTAAAGTGGTTGTAAAAAAAGTTTTTTTTCCTACTTTAAAAGTGATACTAAACACACAGGGCCAGATTCAGAAAAGAGATACGACGGCGTATCTCCTGATACGCCGTCGTATCTATGCGTCTGATTCAGAGAATCAGTCACGCATAGATATCCCTAAGATCCGACAGGTGTAAGTGTCTTGCACCGTCGTATCTTAGGCTGCAATTTCAGGCTGGCCGCTAGGTGGCGCTTACGTATGTTTACGCAAGGAATATGCTAATTAGGTAGATACAGCGATTCAGAAACGTATGTCCCGCCTGCGCATTTTTTTACGTCGTTTACGTTCGGCTTTTTTCGGCGTATAGTTACCCCGGCTATATGAGGTGTAGCTAATGTTAAGTATGGCCGTCGTTCCCGCGCCGAGTTTTGAAATTTTTACGTTGTTTGCGTAAGTCGCTCGCGAATACGGCTTTACCTCATTTACGTTCACGTCGATTCCAATACGTCCTTGCGGCGTACTTTGGCGCAATGCACACTGGGATATTTTACGGACGGCGCATGCGCCGTTCAAAAAAAAAAATAAACGTAAAAAACGCGGGGTCAAGGCAAATTTAAATACAACACGCCCCCAACATCCTCATTTGAATTACGCGGCCTTACGCCGCAACACATACGTTACGCCGCCGTAAATAAGGGCGCAAGTTCTTTCTGAATACAGAACTTGCGCCCAAAGTTACAGCGGCGTAACGGAGACTTTACGCCAGCAGAAAGATGTGCGCATCTTTCTGAATCTGGCCCAGACTGTTTAATTTACATTGTGCCTTCTAATTCTGTATATGGATGATGGCACTGTAATTATTTTAATAATACATTTTTTTTTATCTAAGTACCTTTTTTCTAATCGATATTCAGTTGTCACGTGACCCAGCTCTTTCCCAGCCTGTCTGAAGGCAAACATAAGCAGGAGGAACTTCTAGTCCTCTGCTGCTGGTCACGTTCCCAAAAACACACAAACAAAAAAAAAAAGGCCTTTGGAATAAAGTAAAAATAAATAAATAAATAAATAGAAGTGGTTGTAAACTCTTTACAACCACTTTTTGCTACAGGTAAGCCTATAATAAGGCTTACCTGTACGGTTTAGGAGATATCCCCTGTATCTGCATGTGTCCCGATATCATCAGCACATGGGCACTGAAGCAATGGCTGGCACGTATGTGCCGTTGCTTCAGTTAGAGTGCCATTACCGTCGGCTCCTGCTCGGGAATGACGTCATCGTGGCTCCAGCCAATCACATTGCCGGAGCCCGCGATACCCAGAAGTAACTCCGGGAACGATGTCCCCGGCACGAGCGGGGTACGAGGACTGATGCAGGGGTTTTGATATAAGATAAGTAATTCAAAATGAGCTAGTATGCTATGCATACTAGCTCATTATGCCTTTGTCTTGCAGATTTATTTTTTGTGTGGGTTTACAACCACTGTAACAAACAGTTTTAAATTGGCATTCAAATATATATTTAAAATCAAATCTTTATTATTTCTTTGGCAATAACATGATGTGGATGGATTTCTGCCAGTCACATGCTGTGTCACGCCCCTCCAGCCTGTGTTTTAGAATAGGGAGGTGAATCCCCTGTCAAGTGTCAATCAAGATGTAATATCCCTCCCCCATGTGTTTAGCTGGTTAGTGGCCATGGAGGAGGAGTGAGGGGGTGGGCTGTCATTTACCAGACTGGATACGCCCACATGTGTGACTCTATCGTCACATCGGCTGCTTAGATGTGATAGGGAGGAAATGCTCAGCATAGAAACCGAGCATGTGCAGAGCTGCCACCACAGCTGCAAAATCCACAAACTGGGGGCATGAACCGAAGGGGGAGATGGAGAACAGCGAGATCAACCAGGTTTTTTGCAGAAAACAAATCTCATAGTGACTGAGTAAGTTATGAACAGCATGTAATACACAATTTATTAATAGTTTTTTATGATGTGGGTTTTCAGCGGAGAGCACGTCACTGGGGTGTCATCCCAACTTAGGAAGTCTGGATCCACCAGCTGCCTGGACGGATGGCAGTCTCAGCCTTTCAGCAAGCCACTGAGACGCTAATACAGCCGCTCCTCCACAGCTCAGCTCTCCAGTGAGCGGGGAGGAGCAGAGCAGGAGAGATACTGACTGACAGGCAGCAGCTCTCCACTCGGGGAGGTGAGAGAACGATGGTGTTTGGTGGCTTGGTTCTCAGTGAAGAGGCGGCGGGGGATAGATGCAGCATCAGTCCAATGCTGCAGCCACCTAGGCAAGTATGAAAAAAAAAAAAAACACCCATACTTCTCTTTTAAGGTAAAAACTCCTTATAATAGTGCCCCCACCCCCCGTAAATACTCCCCTGAACTTGATCTTGGTCCAGCATTGTGCCTGTCTGCACTTCTCCCCTCTCCTGGCTCTCACAGGCTTGGCTGAGAGGAGCGGGAGCCATTGGCTCTTTCTGCAAACCTTTGAGCAGAGAGTGGAGGGTAGAGCCGAGCCAGGCTGTGTGCCTGAATAGACACAAACAGCCCGGCTTGGGATCAAGCACATAGGAGTGCCCCAAAGCAAGCAGCTTCCTATGAGGGCACTTGCAGGGGGTGAGGAGCCAGAAGCGCTGGCAGGGGACCCAAGAAGAGGAAGGTCTGGCCTGCCGTGTGCAAAATCAACGCACAAAGCAGGCAAGTATTACATGTTCGTTGTTTTTTTTATTTTATTTTTTTTAATCCAAGCTTTACAATCCCTTTAAAGTAACTAAAAAATACGAAGAAAAAAATATTACACTGCTGAAAAATAGCAAGCACCTTGAGGAACATACCTTCAACAGCCTGCAAGTTACTACCACTACTGCCACTACTGCCACTACTACCACTACTGCCAAATTGCAGGTATTCTGATATTCAAAGCTTCGGCACTTCTTGATTGTGTCAGAGCAGCCTGCCCCATTACTACTGGCCAGTTACCACGTTTATCATCGAGATGGACCAATAAGAATGTGTAGGAGGTGGGACAGAGAGCTGGGTTACTTGAAAAATACAGTAAAATGACTGATATAGTACAGTGAGTGAATGTGAGCTTCAGACTGGAAGTGCATTACTGGCAAGTTCTGCAGACCCCAGATCTGAGAACTGGCAAGCTGCACTATATTACATTTTGTTCTTGGGTTTACATACAGGAGGCATTAACATATAAAGCATACCACAATCAAAAAAAAAAAAATATATATTTTTTTTCAGCACAACACTTCCGGTAGAAAAGTACATTGGGGAACACACAAGGAGAAATTCTTACACCATCATCTTTTGGCCTCTTGGTCAGGTCGAAGCCAGCTTGGGTTTCCGGGGTCCACAGCGGGCTCATTTCAGGAAATTCGAATGGCACGGGTTCCACCAGGCCGTAATTGGCCTTAAGCTCCATTTCTGGTAACTCTGTCGGGACCTTCTGGAAATAGCTGTACAAAAGAGGCATGTCATTTGTATAATGATTATAGCAAACTACAAAGACTGATAAATACAGCAATTAACAGCCAACCATCATAGGTACCCATTTGTTAAGGGAAGACTCAACTTCAAGATGTTTGCCCATTTTTAAAAAGCCGCTTTTAGCACATATTTTTAATTGGGTTATACGGCTACAAACATCCGACTTACAAGCTCAAGCAAATAAGCTTCATTAAATTATAAATCTCGTCCACCTGTTAATTTACCACTTGACCAGGCCATTTTTTTCAATACGGCACTGCGTTTCTTTAACGGACAATTGCGTGGTCATGCAAAACTGTACCCAAATAAAATTGTATACATTTTTTTCCCCACAAATACAGCTTTTGGTAGTATTTGATCACCACTGGGGTTTTTATTTTTTGCACCATGAACAGAAAAAGGCCGCCAATTTTGAAAAATTTTTTAAATAAAATGTTTTACTTTCTGCTATTAAAAACATATTTAATAATAATAAAAACAACAAAAAAAACAACAACATTCCTTTATAAAATTTAGGCCAATATGTATTATGTTACATATTTTTGGATAAAAAAAAACAACCTAATAAGCGTATAGTGATTGGTTTTCGCAAAAGTTATAGGGGCAGATCCACGTACATCGGCGCATGAATCCGCCGGGCGTAGCGTATCTAAAAGAGGGGGGTGGGTAGAACCCGCACTACGGACCAATTATTTTCAAGTGCTGCAGTAGTGCTGGTACAGAATGTGTATTGCTTGTTAAGTATCTAAGATGCACTACGCCGCCTCAAAGAATTTGCGCCATAAGTTACGGCGGCGTAGTGTATCTTTGGCGGCGTAAGGGCGCAGAATTCAAATGGATGTGATGGGGGCGTGTTTTATGTAAATACGTCGTGACCTGACGTAAACAACGTTTTTTTTGAACGGCGCATGCGCCGTCCGTGGGGGTATCCCAGTGCGCATGCTCAAAATTAAACCGGAACAAGCCAATGCTTACGACGGTGACGTCATTCTACGCAAATACCTATTCGTGAACGACTTACGCAAACGACGTAAAAAATCCAAAATTTGACGCGGGAACGACGGCCATACTTAACATTGAGTACGCCTCATAATAGCAGGGGTAACTATACGCCGGAAAAAGCCGAACGCAAACGACGTAAAAAAATACGCCGGCCGGACGTACGTTCGTGGATTGCCGTAACTAGCTAATTTGCATACTCGACGCGGAATTCTACGGAAACGCCACCTAGCGGCCGGCGGAAAAATGCACCTAAGATCCGACGGCGTACTAAGACGTACGCCTGTCGGATCGATACGAGATGCAGTCGTATCTTGTTTTGTAGATACAAAACAAAGATACGACGCGGGAAATTTAAAATTACGCGGCGTATCAATAGATACGCAGCTGTAATTCTTTTGTGGATCTGCCCCATAATGTCTACAAATATTATATATATATATATTTTTTTATTTATTAATTTATTATGTATATTATATATAAAGGAATTTTTATTTATTCTATACTAGTAATGGCAGTGATCAGCAACTTACAAAGGGACTGCAATATTGCATCAGACAATCTGACACTTTGTGAGAACCAGCGACACCAATACAGTGATCAGTGCTAAAAATATGCACTATCACTATACTAAACGCAGCTGGGAAGGGGTTAAACATCTAGGGCGATCAAAGGGTTAACTGTGCGCCTAGACAGTGTTTTACTTGTACTGTGTGTGCTGCTTTTACTCGGGAAGTGATGGATTTTATTCCCTGCTTTGAACACAGAATCCATCCCTTTCCCCTTGTCAGGACGGAGATCTGCCTTGTTTACCTGAAGATGAGCAGGAGCCAGCGGGCATCCAGTGCCCGACACCCACACATCGGCTTCTGCTGTAATTAATCACAGCAGAAGTGGCCCACTGGTAGGGCACGCTCCCTAAGCGGAAGTGCAGAATCATGCATCTCTACGCGATTCTGCACAGAAGGACTGCTCTGTAGCAGTAAATCTGCTACAGGGCGGTCCTTAACTGGTTAAAAGAGAAGTATGCCTTTTTTAATTTATCCACCTAGGTGGATGCTGCATCTGTCCCCCGACCCCTCTAAAACTGAGGACCAAGTGATTGAACACCCCCAATCACTTGGTTCTCACAGCTTTCCGAGCTCTGCCCCCTCCTCGTTCAATGGAGCGATGGGCTGCGGAGAGGGCGGGAGCAGCTGGCTCAGGCTCTTAGCGTCTCACTGAGAGGCTGAGTCAGGTGCCGGTCCAGGGATCTGGGCACATCCTGACTTCATGGTATCCTTAAGCAAACTACAAAACAAAAGGAGGAGAGGGGGCACCGGCCTAGTGCTTCACCATAAATCAATTTTATTAGGAAACTTGAATAATCACAAACGTATGTCATGCACAAGTATATCGAGAGATCCAGATGAGGACGATCCAAATCACCATAGGGAAGACGTTATAGCATTTAAAGATTGCCAACGCAACTAGAGGGTCAAGCCAGTGGCTCAGAGGAAGTGAACTAGGCCATTGAAATGCATTTGCCATCTTTAGACGCTATGAGGTCTTTCCTATAGTGATTAGAAGGGGGGCGTTCTCATCTGCATCTCAAAGATATGCTGGTTTATGACATGCATTTGTGAATATTCACTTACCGTATTTATCTTGCTATAACGCGCCCGGCGTATAGCGCGCACCCCCGAACTTGAAGGAAAATTCATGAGAAAAAAAAAAAAAAAAAAACACTTACAGTTTGGATGCCCCTCGTCGGTGTCTTGCCCGTCGTCGGCCTTGTCCGGTCCGGCGTCCTTCTGCGGCCATCGTGGTGTCCTCCCCGCTCGATCCCCGCGCTGTGTTTAAACCACTGCGCCAACATATACCGAGCGCAGTACACTCGGGTATAGTCGGGCAGGCTCGGCTCCTCTCGCGTAAAGGACGTACAGGACGTGACCGCGAGAGGAGACGAGCCTGCCCGACTATACCCGAGTGTACTGCGCTCGGTATATGTCGGCGCAGTGGTTCAAACACAGCGCGGGAAGCAGGTATATCGCGCACACACGATTTTGTCCTGATTTTCAGGGCAAAAAAAGTGTGCGGTACACGCTGATAAATATGGTATTTGTCTCCTAAGAAAAATAGATTTATGTTAATGCACTAGGTCGGTGTGCCCTCTCCTTTGTTTTGTAATGTTCTCCCAGACAACTATACTGAGCCAGTTTCAAACTGTTTCTGTCCATGAGGGATCAAAATCCAGAATTAACCATTATCCATCCAGATTGCTCTTGCACAATTAATTGAAGCCCTGATGAAGGAGGATTTGTGTATGACCCCTGAAACGCGCTGGCTGTCATCGCTTGATAAACAGAACAAAATAAAAATGTATATTTGGACTAGCCAT
Source organism: Rana temporaria (assembly GCF_905171775.1). Lineage (NCBI taxonomy): Eukaryota > Metazoa > Chordata > Amphibia > Anura > Ranidae > Rana > Rana temporaria. The sequence goes on from NC_053492.1 coordinate 425,875,549, forward strand.
GGCAGGCTTGGTGCTCTCATCCTTTCACACAAGTTGAATGGGCAGATGCCAATGTCCAAGTTTACATAAAGGGAGAATAAGACACAGGGGGGCTTACACAGTGATTTAGTATGAAGGTTATAGAAAGAGTTAGTGTCAGAGATAGATATTAGGGTTACATGAAGTGTTAGGCCGGGTTCACAAATATGCGGCCGCGGGTTCATGCCTGGGGTCTGGTGCGTCCCTGCTCACCGGTTCAGGTGCAAATCAGACTCCAAAGTTTGCCTAAATTCGCACATGAATCTGACCCAGAGATGCACAGGACTCTTTTTGAATGGAGACTTGTGTGAAGCGGCCCCTTTGAGAGCCGGTCACACTCGCCTGTCATGCGAATCCCACATGCAATTTGCGTATGTGTGAACCCAGCCTTATTGTTAGAATAAAGGCTGATCTGGATGATGAAGGGAAGGTTAGTGTTAGGGTTATAATAACAAAGGTCAGTCCGGGTGTTACAGACAGCGTTAGGGGGCCTTACAGTAGGTCCCATAAATACAACATTTCAGGAAAATAACGACTCACATGAATCCATTCTCCCGTTGGCACTTCTCTAGCGTATTCTTCACCTGTGTCCCCAGCTTCCTAAAGAATACATGTCCTGAGGGCTTGGCTGTGGTTCCGGGACCCTTTGTCTGCCCATAATCCTTACACAAAGCTTCCGCTTTACCATAAACTGCACAAATAAAGAAAAAAAGTACCCATAAGTAAACTATGCTTACAGCTTCCCCATTAAAGTGGAACTCTTGGCCAAATAAGAAATGACACATGATGCAGTCGAGGGGGGATTTCTTAAAGCTGGAGAGTGCAAAATCTATTGCAGTTTCGAATATAAACCAATCAGCTTCCAGGTTTTGTTTTGTCATAGCCAAATTGAACAAGCTGAAGTTAGAAGCGGATTGGCTACCATGCTACACCAGATTCTGAGTGCACCAGTTTTAGTAAATCTCCCGATCTGTCAGTAGTATTAACACAGCAGATTCGACGCCCCCCCCCCGAGTTCCCCTATAACAAGATTTATTAAGGAATCTTCAGCATCCAACACACTTCTGGAATTGTTGGATGCCTGGTCCTCCCTGCTATAGGATGAAGCAGTACAGCAGTCAGCGGGGAAAAGGGCACCTGACACAGGGCCGGCCTTAGGTGTTCAGGCGCCCTGTGCGAGTTCATCCTGTGGCGCCCCCCCCCCCCCCAAATGGCCCCTGTAAATTAAAGTATAGGGTGGTATTGGGACCGCTGGGGCAATATAGGGCAGGTTGGGGTGGTATAGGGCAGGTTGGGGTGATATAGGGCAGGCTGGGGTGGCATAGGGCAGGATGGGGTGGTATAGAGCAGGGTGTGGTGGCATAGGTCAGGTTGCGGTAGCATAGGGCAGGTTGGGGTGATATAGAGCAGGGTGTGGTGGCATAGGTCAGGTTGCGGTAGCATAGGGCAGGTTGGGGTGGTATAGGGCAGGTTGAGGTGGCATAGGACAGGTTGCGGTGGCATAGGGCAGGTTGCGGTGGCATAGGGCAGGTTGCGGTGGCATAGGGCAGGCTGGGGTGGTATAGGTCAGGTTGGGGTGGTATAGGGCAGGTTGGGGTGGCATAGGGCAGGTTGAGGTGGCATAGGGCAGGTTGGGGTGGTATAGGGCAGGTTGGGGTGGTATAGGGCAGGCTGGGGCTTGAGCGCCCCCACCTCTGTGGCGCCTGGGTGAACTGCACCCCATCTAGGATCGGCCCTGATGTGACTCACATTCTGTGAGCTGTGTGTGCCGCAGGGCGCCCCCTGTTGCCCATGGCGCCCTGTGCAGCCGCACAGCTCGCACACCCCAAAGGCCGGCCCTGACCTGACAGACACTTTCAAAAGATTCTTCAAGCACTGGAGGTCTTCAAAACAAGCAAGATCTGCAGCGTTGGTTGCAGTACAGGTAAGTATTCATTTACTGAATTCATTTTCATTAAAGGGAGGGCCGTTTTTCATCTTTTTGCTTTTTTTATTTTAGCAAAAAAAAAAAAAAAATGTATATATATATATAAGGCTTCAAAACTATGAAGTAACACATGTGGAATTATACATAACAAAAAAGTGTGAAACAACTGAAAATATATTTCATATTCTAGGTTCTTCAAAGTAGCCACCTTTTGCAGCAGACACATCTCTAGAACTGGTAAGAGGAGACTGTGTGAATCAGGCCTTGATGGTAGAATATCTGCTAGGAAACCACTGCTAAAGAAAGGCAACAAGCAGAAGAGACTTGTTTGGGCTAAAGAACACAAGGAATGGACATTAGACCAGTGGAAATCTGTGCTTTGGTCTGATGAATCCAAACTTGAGATCTTTGGTTCCAACCCCCGTGTCTTTGTGTGACGCAGAAAAGGTGAACGGATGTACTCTACATGCCTGGTTCCCACTGTGAAGCATGGAGGAGGAGGTGTGATGGTGTGGGGGTGCTTTGCTGGTGACACTGTTGGGGATTTATTCAAAATTGAAGGCATACTGAACCAGCATGGCTACCACAGCATCTTGCAGCGGCATGCTATTCCATCTGGTTTGCGTTTAGTTGGACCATCATTTATTTTTCAACAGGACAATGACCCCAAACACACCTCCAGGCTGTGTAAGGGCTATTTGACCAAGAAGGAGAGTGATGGGGTGCTGCGCCAGGTGACTACCTCTTGAAGCTAATCAAAAGTGTGCAAAGCAGTAATCAAGGCAAAAGGTGGCTACTTTGAAGAACCTAGAATATGAAATATATTTTATTTATTTTTATATTTAGTTTTGATGCCTTCAGTGTGAATCTACAATTTTCATAGTCATGAAAATAAAGAAAACTCTTTGAATGAGAAGGTGTGTCCAAAGTTTTGGTCTGTAATGTAATGTAATGTATGATTTTATATATATATATATATATATATATATATATATATATATATATATATATATATAATCAATTAAAGCTACAAAAAAGAGACCCAAAAACGAAAAAAAACAAAAGAGTTTGACCACCAGTTACTGGCAAGTCACAGTACTGCAGCATTCATTTACATAATTTCCACTTTGCAACCAAACTGAGATAAAAATTGTTATTGGTTTCCCTTCACATAACTTCAATATTTAAAAATTGCTGCTTTTTTTACTTGCTTAGCAATCTTACGCAATTTTCCCTTTCTATGAAATCTTAAAGGAGAAGATGAGGAAGTTATGTTTGCCATGATTTACACTGTCTGTACTTTTCTGGTAGATACCAGTTGTAAACTAGATGTGCACACAGTCTTGGGTGCTACATTGTATATTAATGCACTTTTAAAGTGATATTAAAGGCTACATTGTTAAAAAAAAAAATATATCATACTTACCTGCTCTGTGCTGTGGTTTTACACAGAGCAGCCCCACTCTTCTCTGCTCGGGTCTCACGCAGGCGCTCCTGGCTGGTCCCTCCATCCTGCCAAGTGCCCCCAGAACAAGCAGCTTGCAATAAGGGCACCCAGGGAGGCACGACCCATGAGTCGCTGCTCTGTGTCCATTCACGCACAGAGCTGTGGCTCAGCCCTGCCCCTCTCTCCTCATTGGCTTACTTGCTGTGATTGACAGCACCGGGAGCCAATGAGGAGGCTCTTGTGCACATCACTCGATTACGATGGATCGTGATGGGGCTCAGGTAAGCATTAGGAGGGGCTGCTGCACAAGGAAGGTTTTTTTTTGCCTGCATGCATGAAGGTAAAAAACCTCTCCTCTGCTCTGTGGTATTAATGAAAGGAGCCATGGTGTCACACAGGGCCGTTTGAAGGAATTTGGGGGCCCCAAGCAAGAAGCGGGGAATGGGATGTTGCTGAGTTTTAAGTAGAGAAGCGGGGGGGGGGACGGGGACAGCTGCCACCGAACACTGAGAGGTACTTCTTCTAGGAACTAGGAGGAGCTTGTCCACGCTACAGGCTGCAGCACTTGTAGGAAGCGGCGCGGCAAGGGCCCGTCCTGCTGGGGTCCCTGGCCAGCTCTGGGCCCCAAGCAGTTGCTTGCTTTGCCTGTCTTGTTTTCCCGACGGGCAGGACCTCAAACATGCCTGCCTTTGTTCCGTGGGGGCTGATGGGATAAGTAGTTTACATGATATAAATAAGGATGTTTGTGCTTTCTCTTCAGCTCGAAGGAATTGACAAGAACGCTGCATTTCTAGCAAGAACAACAGGTATTTTCTGAGCTTGCTGCAAAGTTTCTTAACTTGGAAAATTAAAACGAATGCAGTCGCCCCATCTAAGGGCTGGTAAGCTGCGATACATTACATTTTTGGTTTTAGTTTCGATAAACTTTAAATAAAAAATAAAAAAGGCAGGGCTGTGGAAGCAGGGGCTGAGTGAAGACAGACACACAGAAGGGGTGATAGGTTGCAGCAGAGGCAAAGGAAGCACCCATTTCAGGCACTGTGCTGCAAGAGCATGGCTGAGACTGGGGCCTCTACATTGCTAGGAGATCTCCTATGTTGTGGTGTAATGTTAAAAAAAAAAAAAAAAAAAAAGGAGAAAAAAAAATAGCAAAGTGGGCAAATACATTTTCCCAGCACTGTACATAACTTTATAATGTGGGTGTGCTCTACTCCAGTGGTCATCAACCTTGTCCTGCAGGGCCCACTAACAGGCCAGGTTTGCAAGATAACTGAAATACATCACAGCTGATATAATTTGCTCCTCAGTAAAAGCAGTATTCTAGACTGCATCTCCCCAAGGTAATACATAAAACCTGGCCTTTTAGTGGGCCCTGCAGGACAGGGTTGATGACCACTGCTCTACTCCATCAAACCCAGCCAATATAGAGAATGCAAAGTCTAAATACTCACGTTTCTCAGCTTCCTGCAGGGATCTGACTGCCTCTCCACACTTGTCACTGGACAGCAATGTCTGACCGTAATAGCAGTAAGCCTACAAAGGGATTTAAACTCATAAGGTCACAAAATCTACAATAGTCCGGAGCTCCATTTCACATATACAGCACATCTTTAGAGAACCTGCATCTGTGACACCAGTTCCACAAAAAATAAAATAAAAAGAGATAATAAAACCATTAGATGAAAATCTTGTTAATGTAAAAAAAAAAAAAAAAAAAAAAATGTATGTATGTATGTATGTATGCACACACACACTATATATATATATATATATATATATATATATATATATATATATATATATATATATATATATATATATATATATATATATTTTAGAGCTGCACGATTCTGGCCAAAATGAGAATTACAATTTTTTTGCTTAGAAAGAAGATCACAATTCTCTCATGATTCTCACGGCGTAAAATCTTTTACATTTAAACAAAAAATACAAAACAAAAAAAAAATGGGCTAACTTTACTGGCTAGTTTTTTTTTAAATTCATTAAAGTAACTTTTTCCAAAAAAATTGCATTTAAAAAGACTGCTGCGCAAATACAGTGCAACATAAAATATTGCAACATCCGCCATTTAGGGTCTCTACTAAAAAAATATATAAGTGAATATACAAGTGAAATCGCATCTCAAATCGTAGCAAATCGTACCCAGTGTGAACCTGAAGCTAAAGAATGTTTTCAAAACTTGGCAGATTGCCCAGACTTGGCAGATTGCCCAGACTTGGCAGATTGCCCAGACTTTGACTTTTGGCTGAGAGCAGAGAGAAAATTCTTTGCATACCAAAGTGCAGAGAGAAAATTATTTTCATGTCAAAGATTGTGTCAAGAATTGCAAGGGGAAAAAGATTGCGATAACGATTCTTGACGATTAATCGTGCAGCTCTAATTATATATATATATATATATAAATGTATTAATTCATTCTAGTTAAAATGTTATCGGCTTTCCAACTTAAAGTAGAGAACAAATTCAAATTTCTCGGAAGATGCCTCTCTGGGATGAGAAATAAACAGAATTTGCTTTGATAATGTCAGCAAAAATATTTGTGGGGGGGATTGATTCGCCTCCCAAATAACTTTATCATAGAACTTTAGCTCACCGCACCGAACTCTACATTTGTTTTCCAACTGCTCCCCGGGTCTCCACTGGTGGTAGAGATGTCTCCTTACTTTACTGCTCTGCCTAATTGACAGGAAGTGGAGAGATTTTCACTCACTTCCTGTTCTGTCTGACACCCGCCAGAGAGAAATCTCTGAAAAGGGGACGAAAGCAGCAATAAAAACCAACATTTAAACTCCTCTCTGTATTCTAACCAAAACTAAATATTGGAGTTAAACCCCCGAATATGGGCACCATACTGTATTATTATCCATATTTAATATCAGAATTTGACAATACAACTGATAACTACAGAAAATGGATGGGTATTTTGTAGCCTGTTAGTGGAAAGGATGATACTCACATAGGCCATATAAAAACACATTTTCAGCTGGGTGTAGCTTCTCCACTTGACTATATAAACTGGATCCAGGGTGATGAGTGTGTGGTCTGCAACCAATGTAAAAGAAGAAAAATAAATAAAAAGGGATTACACACACATACCACATCACATGCTGCATTGCCTGCTACAATACAAACTTTTACTGTGTAACCTCTACTAGATTAGCGACATCTAATCCAATTGGACTACCAAGGCAGGACTAGGCAGAGGCAGGAGTGTCACCCACCACTGGCACTGTTCCAAGGGGGAGGTTTGGTGAAAGCCCCTCTTTCCACTGCATCGCTTGATCATGACCTGCACTATGACAGACAGATCTATCAAATGGCCAGCTTAGCCCTGCATATTACACATCTCCCATTTAATGCAATTAGGGCAGCTCCCGCTGTCAGTGTAACAGCCATCCACTGTATATAAGGAGCGATAACACCTACATTACATCAATCAAAGTGACAGCAGAGCTCCACAGTCATTACACTGGGGGAGCTGCTCCTCCTGTGCAATCTACAGTGCTGGACTGTCAGAATTAATGTCATTTGTTTATGTGTATTTTAACATTTTAGCCCCTTACTATGCCCTTATATGCATTTACTTCTTTATCTTATTCTACGCTTAGCCAATTTTATTTTCCGATTTTTTCTCTCACTTTAGTGTCTTGCAAAAGGGGCAAAACATTGTATAAACGTTGCACACTTGTTAGAGTTTTAAACTATTTAATTTTGCAGAAATTTCCATTATAGGAATAAGGTTTTAACCACTTGAGACCCGCGCTATAGACGAAAGACGTCCACAGCGCGGCTGTCAAGTGCCGGGTGGACGTCCCTGGACGTCCTGCTATTTACATTCCCCGTGCGCCCCGCTGGGGGCGCGCAGCGGGGAAACACTGTTCCTGGCGCATCGCTGAGAAGCCGGTGCGCGTGTCTGGCGGCCGCGATGTCCGCCAGGTTCCCGCGACCGGCGGGGACAGCAGGGACGTGGAGCTCTGTGTGTAAACACAGAGCTCCACGTCCTGTCAGGGAGAGAGGAGACCGATCTGTGTCCCTTGTACATAGGGACACAGCATCGGTCACCTCACCCAGTGAGTCCCCCTCACTTAGTTAGAATCACTCCCAGTTTACACATTTAACCCCTTCCTCGCCCCCTAGAGTTAACCCCTTCACTGCCAGTCACATTTATACAGTAATCAATGCATTTTTTAGCACTGTTCGCTGTGTAAATGTGAATGGTACCAAAATAGTGTCAAAAGTATCCGATATGTCCACCGCAATATCGCAGGCCTGAAAAAAAAAAAAGGGAAGAAGGATCGCCGCCATTACTAGTAAAAAAAAAATCTATCCCCTATTTTGTAGGCGCTATAACTTTTGCACAAACCAATCAGTATACGCTTATTGCGATTTTTTTTTACAAAAAAATATGTAGAAGAATACGTATCGTCCTAAACGGAGGGAAAAAAACGTTTTTGTAAAAAAAAAAATTGGGATATTATTATAACAAAAAGTAAAAAAATTGTTTTTTTTTTCAAAATTTTCTGTCTTTTTTTTGTATATAATATATTTTGTAAAAAATAAAAACCGCAGAGGTGATCAAATACCACCAAAAGAAAGCTCTATTTGTGGGAAAAAAATGATAAAAATATAATATAATTTGTATGACCGCGCAATTGTCATTCAAAATGAGTCAGGGCTAAAAGCTGAAAATTGGTCTGGGCAGGAAGGGGCTTTAAGTGCCCAGTAATGAAGTGGTTAACAAGCGTAATTATCACTAAATCCCACTGGATTAACAACCCTTGGACTGGTGGAAAGTGGCTGTTGTTTTTACACCCTGCACTGATCCAGCCCCTGTACATAGAGATGTACAAGCTCCATCCGTCTCAGCTAAAGGGAGGGGGCATGTCTGCACTAGAGGCCCTTGTCCTAGCACTTTACCACAGTATATCTCAATTTCAGAAAAAAAAAAATACAGTATAACCTTGGTTTGAGAGCGTTTTGCAAGACAAGCAAAATGTTTTAAGAAATTTTGCCTTGATATACAAGCGATGTCTTGATATAAGAGCAGCGTCATGTCACAACTGAGTATAAAAAAGAGAGGAGCCTCCAAGTGTAGCAATATGGTTACATTTAATGAAGGTACAACATTTAGCAACTTATTGCTACACTTAGAGGTGTCTCTCTTCTCTTTTATACCCTGTAAAAAAAATGCTTTGATATACAAGTGCTTTTGGATTACAAGCATGTTTCTGGAACGAATTATCCTCGCAAACCAAGGTTTTACTGTAGTATGTAGAAAAAAAAAACAGAACTCCAGTCAAGCAGGTAAATATATTTCTGAAATACAATATATTCATTCATATGGCCGATTCATTGTCTGAAGAGACTGCAAAAATGCAGTGTAACAGAGGAATGAATTCTTATAAGACTTGGAGAGGGATGGGAAGCAGAGCAAGCCAAGACTTCATGGCATTGCAAAATGCTGTCTTATCTACAACCATAGGTGTGCGCACAGGGTGTGCCAGTGTGCCTGGGCACACCCTAATCATCCTGTGCTGCACAGATTTCCCCTGCTGCTTGGCTGCAGAGAAAGGGACTGGGGAATCTCTGTCCTCAGTCCCATTCTCTGTCTCAAAAGTGTGACATCAGGAGTCTGTTTAGACCCCTGATGGTTCAAAGCCCACCCACCTAAAATATTGTAAAAAAATATATACACACACACACACACACGCACACGCAATGCAATAGGCTGTCTACAACTGAGAACTTTATAACAGGGGGGAACAAAGTGGACCCATTGATGCATTCATGATCCTTTATTGTCCAATTAGCAGGCCGAGAATAAAGCCCCATACACATGGGCTGATATTGACCGGTTCAATAAAAACCAGCCAACATTCCGACCCTGTGTATGTCTGTCTGTCCGACAGACCTCTGTTGGACGAGCATGCTGGAAAACCTGCAGCCAAAAGACTCCTGATTAGTGGTCTCAGACAATGGCAGAGAGCGCTGATCAATGTTCTGGCGAGGGGGCCTACCCCTGTCAGAACACTATAGCTCAGCGGAGATCGCTCTACTAACTTTGGATAGTTAGTACAGCGGCTCTGCCCGGAGCGATCAGGTTTTTTGTCCAACCTGCTGGTTGAACGGAAAAAAAAAAAAAAAAAAGCGGAGAAAACTATAGTCAGTCACTTCCCTGGTAGCAGCAGAGGTGCCTGGATTACAAGGCTGGCTGAATGGAATTACCGATACAAATTACAAATCAGGTAAAGATAGCTAATGTGTACAGACTCCAACTGATTATTTGGCTGTATGCCTGGCGTTCAGTTTTAAGTCTTTTCTTATTAATCTGAAATAGAAATAAAATTACCATTGCATGTCTTTATCAGGGCCGATCCGCCCTATAGGCTCACTATGCAAGCCGCTTAGGGCCCCGCAAAGCTGCGAAGGGCCCCCCAAATTACTAGAGGACCCGCCTGGTGAGAAGTCATTTTCGGCCCCTCACCCCGCTTCTAAACTCGCTGGCTGCATAGGAGAAGAGGTAAGAAGTCAGCACTCCGCGCTTCTCAATTTAATGTAAGAAGTCATTTTGCTTAGGGCCCCCGGGAGGTCAGGATTGGCACTGGTCTTTATGTATATAAATAAAAAGTCTGGGTCTACCTCTACGGCAGGGCCGAGTTTCTAGCCAATAAGCGACAACATTATTTATTCACAGTAACATAAAACTTACCAACTCTCTGGTAGAAACTGGCAGTTTCTTGGGCCAAAGCGGCTATCAGACTTGGGTTGTGCTTCAATTCGATGGCTCGAGCAATGGTCACTATCCAAGGGAAATAATACATCGTGAGCGGTCGACAAGTCTAGCGGAAAATATTATCAGCTTTAAACCGTTTTACTTGATTGATACTGCCTTTAAATCCAAACTGAACTTGTGAAAATGCTCTGAATTGGTTTCAGGTGCAACAAAACAGTAAGGCCCCGTACACACGACCGAGTTTCTCGGCAGAATTCAGCCAGAAAACCGATCGGAGCCGTATTCTGCCGAGAAACCCGGTCGTGTGTACACTTTTGGCCAAGGAAGCCGACGAGGATCTCGTCGGGCCAAATAGAGAACATGTTCTCTATTTCCTCGTTAGTCATTGAGGAAACTTGGCTCGCCGAGATCCTCAGTGGCTTCACAAGGAACTCGACGAGCAAAACGTTGTGTTTTGCCCGTCGAGTTTCTCGGACGTGTGTACGGGGCCTAAGTGATCACACTCTTCCCATTCGTTTAGCTGGTAAAGCGGCAACAGCCCAAGTAGAAAAGTCTGTCTTCCCATGTTCATGCTGCACAAAAAGACCACTGCTCTCTGTATATAAACAGAGGTCTCTCTGCAACGGTATGACATGGCCCTGTGAATCAAGCCAGAAGTCTCCAAGTAAAAAAATGTTCATGCTCCTTACTGATTAGAGAGCTCTAGCTCAGCAGGGGTTGTGGTGATCTGCTGCAGAGAGACCGCTGCTTCTAAACAAAGAGTAAGAGTCCTTCTTTACAGCATGAAAGCATGGGACAGGCTACACACACACACACACACACACACAGCAACAGATCAGTTAAATGTACTCTGTACCTTCTTGTGCTTCCGCTTGGCACTGGATGATATAAGCATCAATCACCCGACTCTCCAAATCCCGACCCTTTTCTGCTGGAGTAATAAGTTTTGGAATGTGACTTTCCTGTACACACAAATAAACACATTTATGTTGGGACATTTCATCGTAAATCATGAACACAAAAAAAAAAAATATGGTTTAGTAAAACCCCTGAATGACCACCAACAGCAGCACAGCACCCATCTTACCTTCAAGTGCTTGAAAATGCCTGCTGCGACCTTCAGACTTTTATGAACTGTTTTTGCCTCATCTTCTGTGATGCTGCAACAATAAAATTCACTGAGATAATATCGAAATAAAGCAGCATATTTCATGCAAAAAAAACAAGAGGAAATGAAAGGTTTGTTTACAAAAATAAACAGATTTTAGATGCAATTACTCCAGCACAGGTTAGAAACTCATATCACCACAGTTCAGATTATTTTGCTCTGCAGCGCCCATTGTCACCTATTTTTCCCCAGGCTGCTCCCTGGACTATGGATGACAATTTGCTGCCCTAGTACTTCCTTACTACCTAATGTACCTACCTACTACCTAATGTATAACTAAATCCAAAACTTTTTACTTATTCTGGATAGAAGAAGAGGAGGCAGACGTGCATGGGCCACAACGCACTGGGGCGGAGCTACATGCTGATGGCACGCCGCCACTTCTTGTTTCGGGGTTGGTGGCCATCTCTATGAGTGCACTTTTGTATATGTTTTGGTGATCACAAATTTTGACATCTGAATGCAATTTTAATTGCTTTTTGTGATTTATTTTTTTAACCACTTCCCTACCGAGTCATTGTCCCTCCCTCCGGGTGGACGTCATATGACGTCCTGGGCTTCCCGGGCAGCTAGGGAGCACGCGCCCGCTTCATTGCTCGGGACCCAGTGCGTGTGCCTGGCGGCCACGATTTCAGCCAGGCCCCCGCGATTGCCCGCAATCATGGCAGGACCATGGATCTGTGTATGTAAACACACAGATCCATGTCCTGTCAGAGGTGAGGAGACCAATGTGTGTTCTCAGTACAGAGGAACACAGATCGGTCTCCTCCCCTTGTGAGTCCCCTCCCCTACAGTTAGAATCACATACTAGGGAACATATTAACCCCTCGAAAAGCCTGCAAAGGACTGAAAAAAATCCACCATAAATGGAGGACATACAGTAGACAAGCCTGGAGTTTTGGAGTTGTCAAGGCCAGGACATAACGTGTGGTGTCATACCATACCACAGTCTTTTTAAATCCCTCTAATATAGAGGAACCCCTAAAATACCCTTCAAGTCCCAGAAAACCTCTGCCAAAATTTGTTAATGCTACAGCTCACAGCATCTTAGTGTGGTGGTCAGTGGGGAGAATATCCTCCTTACAGATGGTTAAAAAGATCACCGTTGTCAGTGGTCTGCCCAAGGAAGTTTTGGAGGATCCCTGGATGAAAATGTTGCCATTACATCTTGTCTAGAAAAGTCATAATGATGCTTTATATTGTGTCCCAGTGTATACTCACTCTTCCTTCCCTGACAGCCGGGAGGCATATTTGGTGTGCCAAAGAGCCACATTAAACCCCATGGAGATCAGCTCAAAGACGGCATCTTGCTGAGAGCTGTAAAAAAGAGGCACACATTGAATTTACAGTCTCTGTTTAAGCGCTTTAATAGGCGTAGAGCCACATATCAAATTATTTAAAGGGTATTGATAGCAAAACTTTTTTTTTTCGTACAAAAAAAAAAAAAAAAAGTAGGCAAACATTAGAACCCCGTCAGATTTACAGTAACGGCTGTCTGGGACTTCATTGGAAAGATTTTCTATTATTTCTTCACCCCAGAACAAACTTTTCACCCGGCAGGAAGTGAAGGTGACTCTCCAACAGCTACAAAAGCAAAAAACACTTCCAATTCCTTATAGCCAAGGAAGCTTCCATCTTTCCCTTTTGGTGTGCGGTTTACATGGGGCTGCATATGTTTTCAGTTCTGACACCAGCCATTTGATAGCTTGACAGATTGATTGCAACAGTCATCGTTCAAAGCACGCCTTGACTGACTATTTTAGGAAAAGTTGAATTGATGGGTTTAGTTCTTCTTTAAAAGCGGAGTCCTGGCCGAAATATGACTTTTGATAAAAAAATAAAAAAATAAATACTCACCCTAGAACACTCATACCTTGAGCAATGCAACAAAGGTATGCTGTAAACCAGGGGTCTCCAACCTTATTATACAAAGGCCAGTTTACTCTCCTTAAAACTTTAGGAGCGCCGGACTGTGGCCATCAGGAGTAGAAAAAGTTCCAGCATCAGTTGGTGTAAACAATGCCCAATCACTGGTGTCATTGGGCCCCATTGTTGATAGAATTGGGAGGAATTGTGCCCAATCTTTGGTGTCATTGAGATGAATTGTGGCCCATGTTGGTGTCATTGGAAGGAATGGTCCCCCATCATTGGTGTTATTGGGCCCCATTGTTGGTGTCATTGGGAAGAACTGTCAGTGAATGAAATAATGCCCCAAGGGCCAGATAAAATCAAGCAAAGGGCCGCATCCGGCCCCCGGGCCGCAGTTTGGAGACCACTGCTGTAAACTATGCTCAGTTTTCTATTTGTGCAGCATTGTTTTCTTACTTTGTGAAGTTCCTGCACAGCTCGGCCATCTCAAACCACAGTGTCCTCCTTCCTGGATTTTGTGCATGCTGGCTACCCAGAATGCACCTGCCGATCTCAAGCATGTGCAGTGTGGTGCAATCTTGGTCAGCTTGCCATGCCAAGCTGACCAAGATTTTCCATAGCCGCCAATGTTAAATGTTACGGGAGCAGTGCCATGCCAAGCTGACCAAGATCTCTCAGGAGCCAATGCAAAACCGAAAAAGACGTACGCGGCCCCTAAAGGAGGAAGTGAAATTAAATATAGGCTTAAATCAGGTAAGCGAAGAAAAAAAAATTGAAAATAAATTGCCAATTCATTTTAAGGATGCACATTAGTGCTGCATAATGAGGAGTGAAAAGTGTGGGAGAAACTCTGCTTTAAGTAGAGAAATCCTAAAACCTCTGTCAGCTTGTTATTATTGTCTGTTCCCGTGTTGCAGATATCCCCCTTACTTCGCGTTTGGCAAAAGGATGTCCCCCAAAGCAGAGAGTGAATGAAAATGGAGCCCCGGAAAAAAGCAAAAACTTAACAGGGCTTCCAGTCCCTCCCTGCTTTATCCAAAAATAAACAAAAATTTTGACTGTAGTTACACTTTACCAACAATTTATAACAATGTTACATTTGTCATTGCAATGTAGCAGCATGGCTAAAATCTTATGATTCATAGATCGGGCAAGTACCGTATTTATCGGCGTATAACGCGCGCCGGCGTATAACGCGCACCCCAATTTTAAGAGGGAATTTTCTGGAAAACAATTTTTTTTAGTCCAAATAGTAAATGCAGTTACAATTACAAATAAGATAAGCAGCAATGTACAGCAAGCAACTCAGAGAGCAGCTCCTATGCTCAAGGAGATACACAGTACCTTAGGGCTTCTAGCTGTCAGCACTCGATGGTGGAAGGGAGGGAGCTGGAACTTTTTGTCCTCCCAGTTTGCCTAAATGCAAGGCTTTCCTGATTGGGTAACGCTTAGGTATTTCCTCGTAAAAGCTGGAGCTCCCCCATCCACCTTACACACATTCCTGTTGACCACTGAGGCAGCCATTACCTCGGAGGGGAAGGAGGGGGACGAGCGCCCGCCGGAAATCACAGAGCTGTCATCTCCACTCGGCTGTCACGTCACACACGCCTCCGCCATCGGCATTGGACCATCTCCTGTGACAGACAGAACACTGGTCCAATGCTGGTGGTGGAGGCGGGACTGTGCGTGTGTGACGTGACAGCCGAGAGGAGATGACGGCTCTGATTTCCGTGGGCGCTCGTTCCCCTCCGAGGTATGCCATTGGCGTATAGCGCGCACCCGTGATTTTCCCCCTATTTTCAGGGGAAAAAAGTGCACGGTATACGCCGATAAATACGGTAACTGGTCAATTAATGAGGCACTAATAACAAAAAACAATCCTCTTGCTATGGAGCCAGCAGACACTTCTTACATTCCATGTTTTGATGGAGTACCTCGGAGAGTTGCCCTGCAGGGTGTCTGTCCACTTGAAGTTCTGGATGTATCGCAGCTTGTTGTCTTGTGTTCCACCATCCAGTGAATTAATAAAACCTAATATTCAGAAGGAAGGCATCATGTGATGAAATCAGTAACTGAGCACCAAGATGAGCAGTAACCCTTAGGCTGACTTCACACCCATGTGTTGCATATTACTAGAGGGACAGTTACACAAGGCACTCTGTGCAGTGCGTCGTGGTGCCATTCATTTAGACACACAAGTAAGGATGAGCTCTGGCGTGTTCGCATAGAACACGTGCAGAGCCCACCAGGAAGTGTGCACGGCGCTGCGCTAATCACAGCCAGGGAGACATTTCACGATCATTGCAGCCGAGCATCGGGACAATGTCTCCCTGACTGTGATTAGCGCAGCGCCGTGCACACTTCCTGGCGGGCTCTGCACATGTACTGTGCGAACACGCCAGAGCTCATCCTTACACACAAGTACCCTGTTGTGCACTACAGAATTATTATACATTAGCAGCCCATTCTATCTTAACTGGCTGCCACAATACAGGTCAACTCAAGCAACACCACAAGTAAACATTAATACTGTAATTTACCACAAGAGAATATGCAGGAATGAAGTCCATGAACACTATTCCATAATTCTAAAATTTTTTCGATTGTAAAAATACTCCTTTATGCGCTTTACATACTTAAAGTGGATGTAAACCTGATTCATGAAATTTGAGCGGTTATCTATTTTCAATGAGCCAAGTCTTATAGCTCTCTCCTGAACGGTTCCTCGGTTATCAGCCTGAAAACTCCTGACATATTTTTAGACTTTTTAGACAAAAGAAGCCTGAATCTTTTGTCAAAGGAGGTTGCTAAAATAAAATAGATTAGCAGAGAGCAGCTCCTATTACAAAACAGCTCTGAGAGTCTCTGCCTATGAGGAGAGGGGGTGTGTGCCTTTCCTCCAATCAGCAATGTTAGCTATCTTGGCTGTATGCCCAGACATCACACTCTGTGTAACCAGGAAGAGAAAATCTCCTAACATGATCTCAACTTTCTAAACAGTATATAAATGTGAAGACAGCAGATATACATATAAAACATATGAAGGGAGATTTGGTTAATCTCTGGGTATCATCCGAGGCTGTTCACTTCACTGGGTGTATGGAGGGTTTACATCCACTTTAAAGTGGATTTAAACCCTCACATATACAGTGAGGGAAAAAAAGTATTTGATCCCCTGCTGATTTTGTATATTTGCCCACTGACAAAGAAATGATCCGTCTATAATTTTAAATAGTAGTGTTTTTTTTTGTTTGTTTTTTTAACAGTAAGAGACAGCATAACAAAAATATCCAGAATAACGCATTTTAACCACTTAAGACCCGGACCAAAATGCAGGAAAAGGACCAGGCCCCTTTTTGCGATTTGGCACTGCGTCGCTTTAACTGACAATTGCGCGGTCGTGCGACGTGGCTCCCAAACAAAATTGGCATCCTTTTTTTCCCACAAATAGAGCTTTCTTTTGGTGGTAAGTGTTTATATCGATTGGTTTGCACAAAATTTATAGCGTTTACAAAATAGGGGATAGTTTTATTGCATTTTTATTATTTTCTCTTTTTTTTTTACCAATGGCGGCGATCAGCGATTTTTCTCGTGACTGCGACGGACACATCGGACAATTTTGACACATTTTTGGGACCATTATCATTTTCACAGCAAAAAATGCATTAAAAATGCATTGTTTACTGTGAAAATGACAACTGCAGTTTGGGAGTTAACCACAAGGGGGCGCTGAAGGGGTTAAGTGTGACCTCATCTGTGTTTCTAACTGTAGGGGGGTGTGGCTGTAGGTCTGACGTCATTGATTGTGATTCCCTATATTAGGGAACACATGATCGATGACGGCGCCACAATGAAGAACGGGGAAGATGTGTTTACACACAGCTCTCCCCGTTCTTCAGCTCCGGGGACCGATTGCGGGACTCCAGTGGCGATTGGGTCCGCGAGTCCCGCGGTCACGGAGCTTCGGACTGGGTCGCGGGCGACTCACGGCTGGGCATTTAACAATCACATACAGGTACGTGATTGTGCTCAGCTGTGCCATTCTGTCGACGTATATCGGCTTTAGGCGGACCCTTAAGTGGTTAAAAGAAGTTATAAATCGATTTGCATTTTAATGAGTGAAATAAGTATTTGATCCCCTATCAATCAGCAAGTTTTCTGTCTCCCAGGTGTCTTCTATACAGGTAACGAACTGAGATTAGGAGCACTCTCTTAAAGGGAGTGCTCCTAATCTCAGCTTGTTACTTGTAGAAAAGACACCTGTCCACAGAAGCAATCAGATTCCAATCTCTCCACCATGGCCAAGACCATAGAGCTGTCCAAGGAGGTCAGGGACAAGATTGTAGACCTACACAAGGCTGGAATGGGCTACAAGACCATCGCCAAGCAGCTTGGTGAGAGGGTAACAGTTGGTGCAACTATTTGCAAATGGAGGAAACACAAAATAACTGTCAATCTCCCTCGGTCTGCATGCAAGATCTCACCTCATGGTCTTTCATTGATCATGAGAACGGCGAGGAATCAGCCCAGAACCACACAGGAGAATCTTGTCAATAAACTCAAGGCAGCTGGGACCATAGTCACCCAGAAAGGTCCCCCTGCTGAAGAAAGCACATGTACAGGTCCGTCTGTAGTTTTCTAATGAACATCTGAATGATTCAGAGGAGAACTGGGTGAAAGTGTTGTGGTCAGATGAGACCAAAATTGAGCCATTTGGCATCAACTCAACTCACCGTGTTTGGAGGAGGAGGAGGAATGCTGCCTATGACCCCAAGAACACCATCTAAACCGTCAAACATGGAGGTGGAAACATTAAGCTTTGGGGGGGGGGGTTCTGCTAAGGGGACAGAACAACTTCACCACATCAAAAGGGACAATGGACGGGGCCATGTACCGTCAAATCTTGGGTGAGAACCTCCTTCCCTCAGCCAGGGCATTGAAAATGGGTCGTGAATGGGTATTCCAGCATGACAATGACCCAAAACACGCGTTCAAGGCAACAAAGGAGTGACTCAAGAAGAAGGACATTAAGGTCCTGGAGTGGCCTAGCCAGTCTCCAGACCTTACTCCCATAGAAAATATGTGGAGGTAGCTGAAGGTTCGAGTTACCAAACGTCAGCCTCAAAACCTTAATGACTTGGAGAGGATCTGCAAAGAGGAGTGGGACAAAATCCCTCCTGAGATGTGTGCAAACCTGGTGGCCAACTACAAGAAACCTCTGACCTCTGATTGGCAACAAGGGTTTTGCCACCAAGTACCAAGTCATGTTTTGCGAAGGGATTAAATACTTATTTCACTCATTAAAATGCAAATCAATTTATAACTTTTTTAAAATGCGTTTATTCAGTCTCACTGTCAAAATAAACCTACCATAAAAAAAAAAAACCTGCAAGACAAAGGCAAAATGAGCTAGTATGCGCTAGCTAGCTCATGAATTACTTACCTTACATCGAAGCCCCCACAACGGTCTTTGTCCCCCCTCCGGCAGCATCTCTCCCGGGAGTTACTTTCGGGTATCGCGGCTCCGGCAATGTGATTGGCCAGAGCCGCGATGGCGTCACTCCCACGCATGCACGCGGGAGCCGCCGGTAACGGCATTGTCACTGAAGCAACGACACGTACGTGCCATTGTTTCAGTTTGCCCCAAGGGGATATCTCCTAAACCGTACAGGTATCCTATCGTGTGTACGAGGCCTTAGAGTAATAATTCTAGCCCTAGACCTCCTCTGTAGAAATTGTTAAACATCGCCTATGGAGATTTTTAAGAGTAAAAGTTTGTCGCCATTCCACGAGTGGGCGCAATTTTGAAACGTGACATGTTGGATATCAATTTACTTGGCGTAACCTTATCTTTCACAATATCAAAAAAATTAATTGGGCTGTCTTTACTGTTATCTAATTTTTTTATTAAAAAGTGTATTTTTTACAAAAAAGGTGCGCCCGCAAGACCGCTGCACAAATAAGCTGTGACAGAAAGTATTGCAACAACCGCCATTTTATTCTCTAGGGTGATATATTTTATTGGGGGGGTTCCAAGTAATTTTCTAGCAAAAAGAAAATGTTTTTAACTTCTAAACAACAAGTGTAAAAAAGAGTCTCGGCCCTTAAGTGGTTAACATATCCTTGGCACCGTTGATCATGCTAAAGAATATTATTATAGAGACTGGACAGCGAGGGGATAATCCAGTAGTTACATACCTAGCAGCAAGGAGAAATAGGCATCTGCTGCGTTCTTCATCATATCAGGGTTACAGGTGGCATCTGTAAAAAGTTCCAATAGACGCGCTCTTGTACTTCTGAGATCACTGCAGGGCAAGAGAGAAAAAACAGAGCTGAGAGCCATCCCACAACCTGGAGCATTGGATGGAAAAGAAGAGAACTGCAACAACAACAAAAAAGAACCTTTTAACATTTGCAGTGCAGTGGAAGCTCTACTGCAGGGGCAGTTGTCTTTAATGTTCCCAGAGTTCAGCTTTAAATCTTAACCACTTCAGCCCCGGAAGGTTTTACCCCCTTCCTGACCAGAGCACTTTTTACAATTTGGGACTGAGTCGCTTTAACAGTTAATTGTGTGGTCATGTAATGCTGTACCCAAACAAAATTTGCGTCCTTTGGTGCTATTTGAACACCTCTGTGGTTTTTATTTTTTGCACTACACACAAAAAAAAAAAAAAAAAGGAAGGGGGAAGGAAGAAGTTATAGCGTCTACAAACTATGGGAAAGATTTATGCCATGCCCCCAATCCCCCCCCCCCAGTAATGGCGATGATCTGCGTTTTTTTCACGGTATTGCGACGGACAGAGCGGACACTTTTGGGACCACTGACATTTATACAGCGATCAGTGCTATAAAAATGCACTGATTACTGTGTAAATGACACTGGAAGGAAAGAGGTTAACACTAGGGGGCGATCAAGGGGTTAAATATGTGTTCCCTCAGTGTGTTCTAACTGTATAGAAATAGGACCGAGTAGGAGAGGAGACATTTTGCTGTTCCTACTTACAAGGAACCAGCGACATGTTTGCACACACACACACAAATCCCTTTGCTGGCGCTCGAGCACGCGGCTGGCGGCGATAGCGACCACCAGCCACGTGCATCAGGTCCCCAGTCGTGTGGCGGCGCGCGCACGCCCTCTAGCAGCTGTAAAAGGAACCCCGTACCTGTACG
This sequence comes from Rana temporaria, assembly GCF_905171775.1. Taxonomy (NCBI): domain Eukaryota; kingdom Metazoa; phylum Chordata; class Amphibia; order Anura; family Ranidae; genus Rana; species Rana temporaria. The sequence continues at coordinate 425,895,902 of NC_053492.1, forward strand.
GGGTTTCGCACAGGGGAGCCATTCTGCCCCTGTATATGTACGCGAGCCGGTCGTAAACCGGTTAAAGAGAGGAAAAAAAAAATACCCACGATTGCAGTTACATATTTATTTTAAAAGGTACATGTGACAGTTCCAACTGGGACAGGGGCTTTTTTTTTTATCTCAAAATCTTTTCTGTGTACAATGCTTGGGGTAAAGGGCTGGTATTGGCCATTGGTCAGCTGTAAGGGTTTGGGGGGCAGGTGGCACCATTTGGCAGAGGCAATATTTAAGTTTATTTTGCAAAGCAAATATACAAAAATCAAATACTTTCAACAGGGTACATTCTCTGTACTGCGACGCAGCGCATAAATACACTACATATCAATACAGTTGCAAGCATACAATTAAATTACATTCATTCAACCCATTCTGCTGTATGATGCCTGATGCGTTGCGCAGAGTTGTGAAACCCCTCTGCCGGTGGTGTACGCGGCGGTTCCTGGGGTACCATAAAGCGTCTTTAAAGCAACACAGCACCCACCAGGCACTGTCAATGTCCTCCTGTGAATGAGTTCCACAGAAGAGTCCGTTTAACACACCAAAGTGTGTAATAGCAGTCTGTGGTACAAAGTCTTTAAGTTCAGGTTCCAAGGCCGTCAACAGGCCCTGTGCAAAGGGGCACTCGCAGAAAACGTGGTAAGATGTTTCCTCCTGGATGATGCAAAAGGGGCAGTGCCTGTATCTGCACAGGTTTCTGGCATGCAAGAATGTTCTGAGTAGCAATCCCCCTCTTCCCCCCCCTCTCCGGCCGGCGTCTTCATTCTAAGTGTGGGCACCCGGCCCTGACAGCTTTCGGCTTCACGGCCGGGCACCCACTGCGCATGCGCGAGCGGCGCCATCCGATTGGACAGGCGATCGCCTACAGGGAGAGGCTGCCAAAAGGCGATATGACGTATCGCCTTAGCAGCCCCTCGGCGGAAGGAGGAAGTGCGACAGGAAGTCCTCCTGAAGCCCCCACTCCCTCCCCCAAAAAAAATTACATGCCAATGTAAGGGGGCGAGTGGATTAAGCGGAAGATCCACTTTTGGGTGGAACTCCGCTTTAAGAAAAGGAAATCAGGCCAGCAGGCTGTGCAGCATGGCAGCGCTGTGTAAATCTCAGGGCCGGCAGGACCAAGATATCAACCCTTTGGCTCCCATATGTGAATTTCAATGGTGTATGGAGCGGTTTGCTTGGAGTTCAGATACAAGAGAACAGGTCAAAAACTGAACAGAATTTTCGAACATACTTCATGTATGAGAATGTCATCATAAAATCTTACCTGCAGATCTTCGATGCCGCTTGGGTGGAGGCCACGCCATAGAAATTAAATGACACCGGAGCGGTTGCCTTCAAGGGGTTACGGTGAAACCAGTGCGTCATGCTGGCAGAATGTTTTCTTTACCGGACTCTGTATCTCCTGCAGGGAAATGAAAACACTTGTCAAAACGCTTGGTGTTTAAGATACATTTGCAGAGTTTTATGCCAAGCGACGTGGTCAAGGGCCCCAACATGGGGAAAATATGAAGAAAATTTCACAAGCAAGACACCATTTGTTCACATTTCATTTAACACACAGTGTATTTAAAGCCTTGACGTCTTTATGTTTTGGACAGAGCTTCTTCTTTTTTTTTCGCCTAAAAAGTAGGAGCAAATCCAGCGGTCACCAGCACAGATCTTCCCTTCACTTCCTGTTCCTGTGACAACTGTACATTTTGGGATTTAACATCTTCTGTCACAGTGGCAATGGGCACAAAGACAAACAAATCCTCACTTCAGCCAGCCATACATGGATCAAAATATCTCCGGTTCAGTGGGGACTGGCTGAGATTCGATCCATCCATGATTGTAACCAAAATCGATCCATCAAATGACTTGGGTACAACCAGCCTGTCGAATTTATCACATGTGATCACTGCTGGTGGCTAGAGCCGCTAGCAGTAATCATTGGAGCTCTGCTGGTCGGGAGGCTTTTGCCCATCAACACTGATGCCGCGTACACACGATCATTTTTCAGCATGAACGACGTTAAAAAATGCAGCATGTTCGAATTTTTTATTTGTCGTTTTTCAGAACCTGAAAAATGACGTGTAGCCCACACACGATCATTTTAAAGGCCTTTTTGGAAAAACAATGTTTTTTTCATGCCGAAAAATGATCGTGTGTACGCGGCATGACTGCATTGATGGGGAAATGAAACAATTTTCTCTCTTTCTACCAGCAGTGGAAAGAAAGAAAATCCAATCGTCTATGGGCTGCTTAAAGCCTCGTACATGAGATAAAATTGTTGGAAGGGGATTGCCTGTTGACAGACTGTTGTCCTAAAATCTTACCGTTAGTACGTACAACATTCGGCCAATATGGATGACATGCTAGTAAATATTTGGCGGACGTTTTGACGTCAGATTATTGTATGGTCAGTACACCGCCTAGACGCGCTCTTATGGGAGCACATTCGGCGCAGTACAAATCCTATATCAAATCAAATCGCACAAATCCGTCTGTAACAGGATGACCCGTGACACCCAGAGACTTTTGAGGGATGGGGGATACTCCTGTGCCAGCGGCCCCAAGAACTCTTGGGTCCAAGTTCACCCTGTGCCCCTTTTGGGCATAGGGTGGCTAATCATAATTCATGTATTACATGAGATGGGACATTAATAATAGTTCATATTGCAGGATCTTGAGAGATTGCAAGTTGTTGGTCAATTGTGACCCAACCAGTCAATAGTGACTCATCTCTCTGTGAAGACTGTTAACATGTTAAATAAGGCTGGCTCTTGAAAGGCCTTTAATTGTGTGATAACACTGTCTACAGCCTATTGATGCTCAGAGGTGTGAATAGGTGTCAAGCTGTATGCAGAGACGAAACGTCTGCCTAGGGAACTCAGTGTGTGATGGTGTTTTGTTTGTTATGCTGTTAATGAAGGAATGTTTAGTAATTAGCCTTGGTGTGTGATTAGGGGGGTGTCTCATTGTCCCTTCGAATACTGTCACATGATTGTAACTGCATAAAAAGCTGAGAAGAAACCATTAAAGTGTCATTACATTTGAAACAAGTACAGAGCTGTGTCTCGTCTTGATTCTGGGAAAATGGGATGCCTGCTGATTTGTCTGTGTGTCAGATGAGCTGTTGTGGATGGGATGGAAGGTCGTAAACGGTGGTGACCGTTACACCGTCATACAAAAATCCAAAGTACAAACACGCATGACCATAATCAATGCTTACCAAACACGAAATTAGCAGAAGGGGCCCAAAGGGTGGCGCTCAAGAGCTGAAATTGCTTGTAGTACGTCACTACGTTTGTGTCACGACAATTGTGTACCGTTGGTATGCAAGACAAGATCCTGGCACACGCCCTTTTGACAAAAATCAGACGCTCTGTTGTCTGACAAACGTACCGTGTGTACGAGGCTTAAGACAGCTGTCTCCAGAACAAGTGTCCCCACTGGAAGATTTCTTCTCTATTCCTGAACTAGGAAAAGCTCAACATTTTAGGGGATCTGAACAGCAACATCTTACTTGGAATAAAGGGAACGCAAGACAGTTTGCTGAGCGGACATTTTTCCTGCATATCATTAGAATTTACTGAGTAATTGTGCATGTTGATGGGGGTTATTATTTACCATGTTCCATTAAGCTGCCCCCACGCCTATCTCAGATCCTAATCACATTCAGAAATATTCAGCATGAAATCTGAAAAGACACGCACTGCTATGGAGCGTTCAATCATCCCATTGTCGGTGAAGGGCGTTTGCTCTACAGTGGGCAGGAGTGACGGCGATATTCAGAGCTCATACTCCATCTACATGGATGTACAATGCAAATATTGTATTTCCTGGCCTTTTGTTCCTTGGGAAAATGATTATAATATTCCAGACAAAGATGCATTGAGAACAGCAGACATTAACCCCTTCTGGACCGATGTTTTTTTTTTTTGAAGGCCCAAATCATTCTGGTTAAAGACTTTCGTATTTTCCTCTAGATGCGACAAAGTACTTGGGTACAGTGTAGCAGTCCTCCACTCCATCCCTTGACAGAGCTAGAGTGCAATGCAGCAACACTTTGTCAAGAGATCATGGTTTAACTTCTTGAGACCCGGGCTATTGTAAAAAGATGGCCACAAGGCAGGTCTACAGGTCCGGGAGGCCGTCTTTTTACGGCCTCGGGTCCTCCGACCACTGGGGGGCGCACGAGTGTCGCCGCCGGCGTGCGCGCCTGTCCGGCGCGTCACCGAAATGCCGATGCGCATGCCTGTCGGCCGCGATGTCTGTCAGGTACCGCGATCGCCAGTCACAGAGCCAGGGACGTGGATCTGTGTGTGTAAACACACAGATCCACGTCGCCGTCAGGGAGAGGAGACCGATGCTGTGTCCCTTGTACATAGGGACACAGATCGGTCACCTCCCCCAGTCAGTCCCCTCCCCCCACAGTAAGAATCACTCCCAGGGAACACATTTAACCCCTTCCTTTCCCCCTAGTGCAGGGGTGCCCAACCGTTTGAAGGTCGAGGGCCACTTAAGCAACTTAGTAACCAGTCGCGGGCCACAATGAGCAGAGCTGGCAGACAGGTCTGTGTCCAGTCTGCATATGCAAAGCAGACACAGACACAGCCCAATCTACGCTATGGGCCCTCTGATCCAATCAGATAGAAGGGGGCAGATCCACTCCTGTTTTTTTAAGCAGATCGGATTGGAGGTAGGCAGGTGTAAACGGACAAAAGTCTGTTCACATCTGCCGCTTCATAGAGGTGAATGGAGGGTCCGATCGGGTCGGACCGATCATGTGAAAGGGGCCTAAGGCTGCTTTTACACTGATGGTCTGTGGTCTATTGCGGTACAGTGTACCTGTGGTTTTCCCGCCGGGTTAGCTGCACTTTGCCATAGACGTCTATTATATCCTGAAGGTGTGGTGCACTTTCTGAAAAGCCACTTGCTTCCTCTACCGCCGGCTTCTTTTACAACACTGATGCTCCAGGATGGCAGGTCTGCAACCTAGGCTTGCCAACCAGCCATCCCAGAGCAGGAGGTCGCGGGCCACATCAGAGGGCTCCGCGGGCCACTGGTTGGGCACCCCTGCCCTAGTGTTAACCCCCTTCCCTGCCAGTTAAATGTATTCAGTAATCAGTGCATATTTATAGCACCGTTCGCTGTATAAATGTGAATGGTCCCAAAAATGTGTCAAAAGTGTCCGCCATAATATCGCAGTCCTGACAAAAATCGCAGATAACCGCCATTACTAGAAAAAAAAAAAAAAAAGTCAGAATTCTATCCCCTATTTTGTAGCCGCTATAACTTTTGCGCAAACCAACCACTATACGCTTATTGCGATTTTCTTTTTTTACCAAAAATATGTAGAAGAATACATATCGGCCTAAACTGAGAATATATATTTATATATATATATATATATATATATATATATATATATATATATATATATATATATATATATATATATATATATATATATATATATATATATATATATATATATATATATATATATATATTTTTTTTTTTTTTTTTTAATTTTTTTAAAAATATTTATTATAGCAAAAAGTAAAAAAATATTGTGTTTTTTTTTCAAAATTGTTGCTTTTTTTTTTAAAAGAAAGCTCTATTTGTGAAAAAAAAAAAAAAAAAAAGAAGGATGTCAATTTTGTTTGGGAGCCACGTCGCATGACCGCGCAATTTTCATTCAAAGTGTGACAGTGCTGAAAGCTGACATTTTAACTGGGCAGGAAGGGGGTATATGTGGCCAGTAAGCAAGTGGTTAATGGCTGTGCTTACCAGCTGGAATTGAAAGAAGAAGTTCAAATGTCAACTTTTGCAGGTAAAAAACACACACGTGCATTATTTCCCCCCCCCCAAAGACACAGCAGATCCCGGGTGCAATGTCAAGTTCATGCAGGCTCTCTGGATAGCGGTCTGCCTGTACCTCTCATACAGGCAGGCAATTACTACGGGGCAGAAAGATCAATGAAACTACCAGAGCGCTCACCAGCGCCCTCACAGTTCATTGAGAACTACGAGCCGGCAGCTGGAATGGCTGATGGTAGTTGATGTTTATTTATTCACAGGAAACGTTTTTTCAAAATGTGACGGCGGATGCGGGGAGAGCTGTACAGAGGAGAGATGGCGTAAATGGAAATGTCCCCAATCCTTCTCCTAATAGAACAGAGCCTTGATTCACTCTGCACATGGTCAGTTTTGTATGTATTGCTAGAAGGTTTTTTTTATTTCCTCGGGAGGATGCATGTGATCAGCACAGGGCCAATCAGCACTGTCCAGACAGGGGTCCCGCAGCCTTATAGGACAGTCAAAGTAGAATCAAAACTCCTCCTACAAGCTTTAACCAGTGCTCGGCTGGACACTGATGGGGGCACTCTGCACATGCTCAGTTTTGTGTGTATTGCTAGAGTTTCTTTTTCTTCTTGGGAGAGTGCATGTGATCAGCACAGGCCCAATCAGCACTATCCAGACAGAGGGTCAGGGGTCCTGCAGCCTTATAGGACAGTCAGAGGAGAATGAAAGCTCCTCCAAGCTTTAACCAGACACTGACAGAATTTACAAGACTGCTATATACTGCTGATGAGAAAAGGTATTTAGCAGTTTATATTTACTAAAATAATTGCATTTCCATGTTCTGTGTACTGTGGGGGACCAGATATAGTGAATGCAGGGTCCTGGGTTTAGTAACACTTTAACAAACTTCTATCAAGAAATTGGAGCATCTGTTATTTCCCCCAATGCACTATGGCCCAGATTCTCGTAGAATCGCGCAAAACTGTGCGGGCGTAACGTATCTAATTTATGTTACGCCGCCGCAAGTTTTACAGGCAAGTGCTTCATTCACAAAGCACTTGCGTGTAAAGTTGCGGCGGCGTAGCGTAAATCACCCGGCGCAAGCCCGCCTAATTCAAATTAGGCGGGTAGGGGGCATGTAGTATTTAAATTAAGCACGTTTCCGTGCCGAACGTACTGCGCATGCGCCGTCCGTAAAATATCCCAGGGTGCATTGCTCCAAATGACGTCGCAAGGACGCCATTGGTTTCGACATGAACGTAAATGGCGTCCAGCCCCATTCACGGACGACTTACGCAAACGACGTCAATTTTTAAATTTCGACGTGGGAACGACGGCCATACTTAACATTGATTGCGCCTCATATACCCAGGGGCAACTTTATGCCGGGACAAGCCTAACGTAAACGTTGTAACTTTACTGCGTCGGCCGCGTGTACGTTCGGGAATTCGCGTATCTAGCTAATTTGCATACTCAACGGGGAAAACGACGGAGGCGACACCTAGCGGACAAAAAAAAAATTGCATTTAAGATCCGACGGCGTAAGAGCCTTACGCCCGTCGGATCTAATGGATATTTATGCGTAACTGATTCTAAGAATCAGGCGCATAGATACGACGGCCCAGATTAGGACTTACGACGGCGTACATGGCGTTGCGCCGTCGTAAGCCCTTTGAGAATCTGGGCCTATATTTATAAATTTGATACAAGCCACACACATACAGGGAATCTATATAAAACAGAACTCTTCCTATTATTGCTAACTTTAGATTTTTTTCCCTCCTTTAGATCAGCAGATTAATGAAAGCATATCCTATGTAATGTGTCGTACAGACTGAATCCATCCAGTAAAATATCAATCAAGTGACATCATTTGTGGGTTTGTCCCGCCCTGTCCAGTCCGGTTGAACCTGTCACTGATACACTCGCAGGTCTCTGATAAGGTGTGGCAGACACCGAGGTGACAGTGTGCCCGCTCATATGACTCTACAAAACACACAATGACTGCGCAGCTAATGTTACCCGACCGATCGCCTCTAATGACTGACCTCACTCTACACATTAAAGGGGAACTCCAGCCAAAAAGAAGTTTTAGCGTGGGTGGCAGCGTAGGGAAGGATTCAATCCTTTGTCAGGTGTTTAATGCTGTTGGAGTCCCTGAATTCCCTACTTCCTTTCCTTTCCTGTCCCCGTTACTCCTTTCTTTCTTACATTTTTTGGGGTTAGAACCCCACTTTAAAAAGATGTACTCCTGAAATAAAGTATATCCAAAGCTGAAACTTTTACTTTTTTTGGGGTGGGAATGAGGGAATTTTATAACACCTGTCAGAATTGACTGCTGTCTGCGTCACTCGCCCTCTTTGTCCCGGTGACCACGGGACAGGAAATCCCCAATTACCGTATTTATTGAGGTATAGCGCGCTCCCGCGTATAGCGCGCACCCCTAAAGTTGCAGCGGATTCCTGTGGGAAAAAGTTTTTTGTACTTACAGTTTTGGTGTCTTTTGCGGCATCCATCGGCGGCCTCGTCGCGTCCGTCTGCGGCTTCGGGTGTCCTCTTCGTCGGGTGCGGCGTCCTCCCCGCGCCGAGTTTGAATACTGCGCCGACATATACAGAGCGCAGTACACTCGTGTATTGTCGGGCAGGCTCGGCAACTCTCGCGCTGACGTCCTGTACGTCCAGGACGTGAGCGCGGAAGGAGCCGAGATTGCCCGACTATACACGAGTGTACTGCGCAGTATTCAAACTCGGCACGGGAAAGCGGGTATCGGCGTATATCGCGCACCCACGATTTTGCCCTGATTTTCAGGGCAAAAAAGTGCGCGGTATACGCTGATAAATACGGTATACAGTTGTCATCAAAACAAAAATTGGAAAAAATCCTTTTTAAAGGACAGGAAGTGAAGGGAAATCTCCCCTGCTCTATGCAAAACAAGTTATTAATTATAATTAACCACTTAAGGACCGCCTCCTGCAGATATAGGTCGGCAGAATGGCACGGCTGGGCACAAGCACGTACCTGTATGACCTCTAAGTGCCTAGCCGTGGGTCGCGGGCGGGCGCCCGTGACCCGGTCCGAAGCTCCGCGGACCCGATCGCCGCCGGAATCCCGCGATCGGTCACCCGGGCTGAAGAACGGGGAGAGGTGTGTGTAAACACAGCTTCCCCGTTCTTCACAGTGGCAGCTTCATTGATCACGTGTTCCCTGATATAGGGAAACACAATCAATGACGTCACATGTTCAGCCCCGCCCCCTACAGTTAGAAAAACATATGAGGTCACACATGACCCCTGCAGCGCCCCCTAGTGGTTAACTCCCAAACTGCAATTGTCATTTTCACAGTAAACAATGCATTTTTATAGCACTTTTTGCTGTGAAAATGACAATGGTCCCAAAAATGTGTCAAAATTGTCCGATGTGTCCGCTACAATGTCGCAGTCACGAAAAAAAAAAAAAAAAAACGCTGATCATTAGTAGTAAAAAATTTTTTATAAAATGCAATAAAATGATCTCCTATTTTGTAGACGCTATAAATTTTGCGCAAACCAATCGATAAACGCTTATTGCGATTTTTTTTTATACCAAAAATAGGTAGAAGAATACGTATCGGCCTAAACTGAGGAAAAAAAAAAATTTTTTATATCTTTTTGGGGGATATTTATTATAGCAAAAAGTAAAAAATATTGCATTTTTTTCAAAATTGTCACTCTATTTTTCTTTATAGCGCAAAAATAAAAAACGCAGAGGTGATCAAATACCACCAAAAGAAAGCTCTATTTGTGGGGAAAAAAGGACGACAATTTTGTTTGGGAGCCACGTCGCACGATTGTCAGTTAAAGCGACGCAGTGCCGAATCGCAAAAACTGGCCAGGTCCTTTACCTGCTTAAAGGTCCGGGTCTTAAGTGGGTAAAGAAGAACCCCCCACCCCCTCCAATTAACTAAAGCAGCAGTAACACTTTTTTTTCCTACCGCTTCAGTTTGACTTCTAATGCAACTTTGCAGTCCCAAGACAAGTCATACAAGTGTGAAAGGGGCCTTAGTGCCGGGTCACACTGCTGCGCTGTGAATTTGTTCCGTTTTTTCAGTCCATTCTGAGGTGCGAATTTACCGCAATTTGAATGCAAATTTCAGGAGTGGGACATAGCTGCGATTAATGTTCTAGCCAATGGAATCATAATGTAAAAAAAAAAAAAAAAAGGTGTTAACTTCCTGGTTTTTGTGGAGAATAGTGTGGTGGAATTCGCACATATGTGAACCATCAAATGCGATTCCAGAACGATTTACATTGATGTCTATGGAGATTAAATTTGCAACGCAGCGCTCTAAACTCGCACAAGACCGTTTTTTCCCATCGCATTCGGAGAGGGATCGCAAGGCATAGATGTGAACCACCATAATTGAAAACAATTTATTTTTGGATGACATACGAATCTAGTTTGTGTTAACGCATCGCATTCGGTATCAACTCGCACAAGTGTGAACCGACACTTAGTGTTTTGGTTAGGGTTGTCCCGATACCGATACTAGTATTGGTATCGGGAGCGATACCAAGCATTTCCCCGAGTTCTTGTACTGCTCCGATACTTCACCCGATACCGGACTTTCCCTGTATCCTCCTCCAGTTCCCCCCATCCGTTCTGCTCTCCCCCTCCATGCTCCGTGTCCCCCCTCCATGCCACTGCTATCCTCCTGGGTTCTGCTCTCCCCCACCATGCTCTGTGTCCCCCCTTCTGTACCGCTGCTATCCTCCTTGGCTCTGCGCTCCCCCTCCATGTCCCCCCTCCGTGCCGCTGCTATCCTCCTCGGTTCTGCTCTCCCCTCCGTGCCGCTGCTCTCCCCCTCCGTGCCGCTGCTCTCCCCCTCCGTGCCACTGATTCCACCCTCTGTGCCGCTGATGCCACCCTCCGTGCCGCTGCTGTCCCCCACTGATGCTGTCACCCTCCATGCCGCTGCTCTCCTCCTCCATGCCTCTGCTGTCCCATTCCGTGCCGCTGTTGTCCCCCACTGTCCCGCTGCTGTCACATTCCGTGCCGCTGTTGTCCCCCACTGTCCCGCTGTTGTCACCCTCCGTGCCGCAGCTGTCACCCTCCATGCTCCGTGTCCCCCCTCCGTGGTGTCACTCTCCATGTCCTCCTCCTCCACCCCCTCCGTCAGGATGGAGAGCGGCGGTAGGAGCGGCTTAGTCCCTTTCTCTGTCTCAAAGGGGAGATATCAGAGGTCTGTTAAGACCCCTGATATCTCACCAAAGCCCCCCCCCCCCAACAGGGCTGATTGAAAAAAAAAAAAAAATTGCAATAAATAATTAAAAAGTTAAAATGTAAATAATAATAATAATAATAACAATAACAATAATATAAAAAAAAAAAAAAAAAAAAAGCCACCGTCACATGACATTAAAAAAAACAAGTATCGGTACTTGTACTCGGTCTCAAAAAAGTGGTATCGGGACAACCCTAACACACACACACACAAATTCCCACGACTCAGATTAACATGTGCACTAAAGTTTTAAAAGGACTGGTGACACAACAAGCAGAAAAAGAGAATGCTGCTTCAGGAAGTACATTCCCAGGGACCCTGTGTGGTGCTCTCGTTATTCTGACTGCACTGGATTACAGAGTATGTAAAGAACTGCACTATCATTTCCCTAATAAATGATTTATTTGTCACTTAAAATTTCCCTTTAGCAAAAAGAATCTACAGTAACTAGTAAGAATGCAGCCACCATTTCAACGCGTCATGCGCTCTCCCATGTAGCCTGCAGTCCGTGTTTTTCGCTCAGCATGTGATTAGATGATGTCACAGACAGCTATATATAGAACCTCTGAATCATATCCAATGTTGTAATAGAAATCAATTCACAAGTTCTCAATCCAAGTATTAGCAAATGAGGCAAGACTTCACTCAGAGGGCCAATTAGCTTTTTTGCCAGCAATAATCGCAGATTCTTGTACAAATCAATGATGCCGCTGTTCACATAGAACCATTCATATGAAAGGTTACTTGTGAAGAGGGTCTCTGACCATCCCTGAAAGACACACATGGTTGTTAGAACAAACACTATTGCCATCATGTAATGCCTGAATTTCGAATGATAAATGGTTACATGGACATAGTTGAGTCAGTTTCTAGTAGTGGTGCACCGAAATGGAAATTTCAGAACCGAAAAAAAAAAAAAAAAAAAAAAGTCAGGCCGAAACCAAAACCGAAACAGAAAATTACTTTTTTTTTTTTTTTTATGGTGATTTGTTTATTTTATTTTTTACAGTGATGTTTCAGTTATGTGAATGGACAGTCAGTCATCACTGACTCTGTCCATTCGGAACAGTAAGGAGCCGGATTTACCGGCTCCTACCCTGCTCTCCACCCTGACAGTTCCATAGGGTGGAGGAGGAGCACGGAAGGAGAGAGAAACATGGTGGGGGACACAGAGAGAGAAAGAGAGAGAGAGAAAGAGAGAGAGAGAAAGAGAGAGAGAGAAAGAGAGAGAAAGAAAGAGAGAGAAAGAAAGAGAGAGAAAGAAAGAGAGAGAAAGAAAGAGAGAGAAAGAAAGAGAGAGAAAGAAAGAGAAAGAAAGAAAGAAAGAGAGAGAAAGAAAGAGAGAAAGAAAGAAAGAAAGAAAGAAAGAAAGAAAGAAAAAGAAAGAAAGAAAAAGAGAGAGAGAGAGAGAGAGAGAGAGAGAGAGAGAGAGAGAGAGAGAGAGAGAGAGAGAGAGAGAGAGAGAAAAGAGAGGATGGATAGAAGTCTTAAAGAGCTATGCAGAGGAGAAAGAAATTGAGGGGAACAATAACTTAAGGGGGGGGCAGAAAATGAGAGAGAGAGAGAGAGAGAGAGAGAGAGAGAGAGAGAGAGAGAGAGAGAGAGAGAGAGAGAGAGAGAGAGAGAGAGAGAGAGAGAGAGAGAGAGAGAGAGAGAGAGAGAGAGAGAGAGAGAGAGAGAGAGAGAGAGAGAGAGAGAGAGAGAGAGAGAGAGAGAGAGAGAGAAAAAAACACGGCGGGGGACACGGAGGGAGAGAGAAACACGGCTGGGGACAAGGAGGGATACACGGAGGGGACACGCAGGGATACATGGAGGGAGAGAGAAACACGGCGGGGGACACGGGGGAGAAGGAAAAACCGAGGGGGACACGGAGGAGAAGGAAACACCGAGGGGGACACGGAGGAGAAGGAAACACCGAGGGGGACACGGAGGAGAAGGAAACACCGAGGGGGACACGGAGGAGAAGGAAACACCGAGGGGGACACGGAGGAGAAGGAAAAACCGAGGGGGACACGGAGGAGAAGGAAAAACCGAGGGGGACACGGAGGAGAAGGAAAAACCGAGGGGGACAAGGGGGAGAAGGAAACACAGAGGGGGACATGGAGGAGAAGGAAACACAGAGGGGGACATGGAGGGAGAGAGACTGCAGCAAAAGGGAAGGGGGCTGGAGGAGGACACGGGACAGTCAGCGGTGATTGTGCGAGCAGTCATTATCGTTTTCGGCCGATATGTATCGGCCACCGATATATCGGTGCATCCCTAGTTTCTAGTTTGTTTTTTTGCTTCTATGTCACATATGTGCACTACCAACAGTTCAATATTTAACCACTTCAATACCAGGCACATATACCTCCTTCCTGCCCAAGCCAATTTTCAGCTTTCAGCGCTGTCGCTGTTTAAATGACAATTGCGCGGTCATGCTATACTGTAACGAAACATAATTTTTATCATTTTGTTCCCACAAATAGAGCTTTCTTTTGGTGGTATTTGATCACCTGTGTGGTTTTTATTTTTTGCTAAACAAATAAAAAAGACAAAAAAAAAAACTTTTGTTTCTGTTATAAAATGTTGTAAATAAGTAAGTTTTCTACTTCAATGATGGGTGGCACTGAAAGGTACTTATGGGTGGCACTGCTGGGCACTGATAAACAATCAGCACAGATCCCCTCTGTCAGGAGAGCAGCCGATCGGCTTTCCTCTACTCGCATCTGTCAGACGCTAGTGAGGAAAAGCCGATCAAGGGCTCTTCCCGTTTACATCATAATCAGCTGTGATTGGACAAGGCTGTTCACATAGTAAAGAGCCTCCATCGGAGGCGCTTTACCGAGATCGGTGTGTCAGACTGACACACCGGACCACCGATCACTTCCCTGATTCTATGTGACAAGTGCAGAGTTCTTTGCTCACTTCAAACATGTCATACTTACCTCCTCTGTGCAGTTGGTTTTGCACAGAGTGGCCCTGATCCTCCTCTTCAGGGGTCCATCAGCGGTGCTCCTGGCTCCTCCTGTTCTCGAGTGCCCCATTGGAGAGCCGCTCGTTGACACAGACAGCAGGACTAGGCCCTGCCCCCATGACATTATATATGACTGACAGCAGCGAGAGCCAATGGCTGCGCGGCTATCAATCTATCCAGTCAGGACCAGAGACAGCGGCTGGAGCTGCTGTGCTCGTCCACGCCGTTGGAACGATCGGGTTCAAGTAAGTGAAAGGGCAGCTCTGGGGGGGCTGCTGCAGCACAGGAGGATAGAATGCATTAAGGTGAAAAACCTTAAGGGTTTACAACCCCTTTAAAGACTTAGCCCGGATTCACATACCTTGGCACATAGTTATGCCGGCGTAGCGTATCGAATATACACTACGCCGACGTATCACAGAGCGGCGAGCACAGTATTCACAAAGCACTTGCTCCCAAATCTACGCTGGGTTCCCTCGGCGTAACTCGTCATAAGTGGCAGTGGGCGTGAGCCATGCTAATGAGGCGTGACCCCATGTAAATGATGGGCCGAGCATCATAAAGATACGAATAACGTACGGCGCATTCGCCGTCCCGTGGACGCAACCCAGTGTGCATGCGCAGAATCACGACGAAACTACTCCCTAAGATACGACGGATCAATGCCTACGACGTGAACGTAACCTACGCCCAGCCCTATTTACGTACTACTACGTAAACAACGTAAAATACGACGGCTGTTCCCTGGTCCATACCTTTGCATGAGTTGCGCCTCATAGATGGGGAATAACTTTACGCCGGACGTAAGCCTCACGCAAACCGCGTATATTAATGCGCCTTGCGCAAGTACGTTCGTGAATCGGCGTATCTCACTCATTTGCATATTCGAATCGTAAATCAATGGGAGCGCCCCTTGCGGCCAGCGTAAATATGCGCCCACGATACGACGGCGTAGGAAACTTACGTCGGTCGGATGAAGCCTATTTTCAGGCGTATCTTGCTTTCAGAGTCGGGCGCATAGATACGACGGCGCATATGTGCATTTACGCGGCGTATCTCGAGATACGTCGGCGTAAGTGCTACGTGAATCCGGGTCTAAATCTTTTTAGACACTTGTTGCTTAAAAGTTAAAATCAATATTTTTTGCTAGAAAATTACTTAGAACCCCCAAACATTAAATATATATATATTTTTTAGCAGAGACCCTAGAGAATAAAATGGTGTCTGTTGCAATATTTTATGTCACTGTATTTGTGCAGTAGACTTTCAAACACAATTCTTTTTTTTAGGGAAAAATAATACACTTTAATTAATTTAAAATGAACTAAACAGTAAAGTTAGGCCAATTTTGTGTTTACCGCTCCTTCCCATTGAAAACAATGGGACACCGCGGTAATATTGCCAGCGGTATTAATAGTTTTTCGGCCGCTAGGGGGGGGGGGGGGGGCTAGTGGCCGAATACCGCCGAAAATTCTGACGGTATAGCGCGCTAAAAATAGCGCCGCTATACCGTCAGCACACCTCCCGTCCCAGTGTAAAAGGGGCCTTAAAGGGGTTGTAAAGACAAAAATATTTTCCTCTTAAATTAAAGTCTGACAGTAGCTGATAAAGTAAAAAGTAATGTTTTGCCTTATAACTAGTTTGATACCTGTTGAAATCGAGACGTTTTATTCACCTCCAGCACTCCTGAATCGTTATTCTCACTGACTTCCTGGTTTGCGGTGCGCATTCATTCTTGCTACATCACGGCCTAATGGGAACTACAGTTCCCATTAGGCTTAGCCTCCATGCCTGTGAGGGATAAGAGAGCATCTTCACGCAGGGCTGTAGTCATAGGGAGGGGGTGAGCACATTCTGCTTTCCACCATGCAAAACGGCTCAGATGCTGGTGGAAAGCAAGAAGAGGAGTGACAGAAAATGGCATTTTCAAACCTGGATTACTGTATTTTGGAGGTCAAAAGGAAAAACGAGGTAAGTGATATTTAAATGCTCTAGCTTACAGCAATCAATTGATCTAATAAAAAACAAACCTTTAGTGTTCCTTTAAGCATTAAGGATGAGCTCCGGCGTGTTCGCATAGAACACGTGCAGAGCCCACCAGGAAGTCGGCACCCGCGCTGCGTTAATCACAGCCAGGCAGACATTTCCCGATCTCTGCAGCCGAGCATCGCACAATGTCTGCCTGGCTGTGATTAGCGCAGCGCGGGTGCCGACTTCCTGGCGGGCTCTGCACGTGTTCTAATCGAACACGCCGGAGCGCATCCTTATTAAGCATATAAAGATACACATTCTCTACTCTACAACATCTAATATTCGATATTTTCACATCTGTCGTCACAAAGAGTCCTATCCCTCGAAATCAGCCCCAAATTGTCGCTTACACCTATGGAGGGCCGGCCTCTGATGCCACATATTTCAGGGGATAATCTCTGCAATCACACAAGACCATAGCTCCCAACTTTTTGAGATGGGAATGAGGGACACCTATCAGCAAAAGTATGCAGGCATGGGACACACCCCTTGCCACGCCCCCTTAAAGGAGAATTGTACAAACTTTTACCACTACTATTCCTTTATATTGGCTTTTGGAATTTATAAATACAGCAATTTAGACATCTGATGAAAAATGAAGCACTGCTAAAAAGTGAATTGCATATACAACTATATAGATGAGACCACAATGAGGACAAACGAGGAGGAATGAGGGACAGAGGGACACTGCACCAAATCAGGGACAGATGGGATCTATGCTGAAGACTTCTGAGCAGTCCTGATATTGATCCTCAGATGACACAATTATAAAGATGTGTCATTGATCTGAAAAGCGATAATAATATGATCACTCAGGTCCCTCTTCTGCTATAATTCTCCATCACCACAAGGACTACAACACCCAGCAGGCCCTGTGGGGTCTGCTGAGATCTGTAGTTCCCCCCCACAGAGCTACAGGTGTCCTCCCCATTACTGAATGATCTTCATACTCACCCCTGGGGGCCCTGGATCCTCTCAATGACAGTGTGGCCCCTGTACAGCTCACTCAGAGTCCCAGCCAAGCTCCAATCACACAGAAGCTCTCTTCCTCGTTGTGACACTTGAAGAAAGTCTCCACCCTGCCGACCCAGTCACCGCTGTGGGAGGAGGAGCCACGTGATTAAAGCGCCCCAGACAGGTAAACATGGGAAGGACCCGTCCGCGCATGCGCGCAGCCCTAGCTGACTTATTCGTGATACATATCTGTAGGCGTGTCTACAGGACACACAGACCCCGTGGCTGCTTATGTCCCCGCCTATAGAGAAAGCCGATGATGTCATGCTACAGTCGAGGGCACGATGCGCCTGCGCATCACTCCAGCCTTCGAGCCGAAGCTGTCGTCTGGGAAACGACGCGGCGTGCTGGAAGTATATATAGGTGGGCGGTGCCCTGTCTTTTTTCACCCACCAATCCAAGGCCTCTACAAAGTGAAAGAGGTGGGGTTTCCCGGTGAGAGTGAGGCTTGGAAAGCACGGGATTGGATGAGAAGGGCGGGGTTGGCTGAGGGGCGGCGGAGTTTCCTGTCCTTCCGAGTGATGGGCTTGGCCGCAGAGGAGGGGCACCAGCAGCATCTGCAGGCGGCAGTGGGGGGAACCGGTCCCGGGAGTTCCCGGAGGATGCAGACGTGAGAGAGGCCGCCCAGTGCCCAGCCATGACTGAGCGGAACAAGACCCTCAACAAATGGAACGCAAGCTTCAGGAAGGGCACCGACTTCGACTCGTGGGGGCAGCTAGTGGAGGCCATCGATGAGTACCAAATGTAAGTGGGGGGCATGGTGGGGGCGGGGCTGGCATGGGGGTGCATGAGACCGCCCACTCTCCCTCATTATTGGGGGGCAGACAGGTGATGGGGCCGCCCACTCCCCCTCATTACTGGGGGCAGACAGGTGATGGGTATATGGGACTGCCCACTCCCCCCCTCATTGCTGGGGGCAGACAGGTGACGGGGCCGCCCCGTCCCCCCCCTCCTCATTACTGGGGGCAGACAGGTGACAGGACCGCCCCGTCCCCCCCCTCCTCATTACTGGGGGCAGACAGGTGACAGGACCGCCCCGTCCCCCCCCCCTCCTCATTACTGGGGGAAGACAGGTGACGGGACCGCCCCCTCCTTATTACTGGGGGCAGACAGGTGACAGGACCGCCACGTCCCCCTCCTCATTACTGGGGGCAGACAGGTGACAGGACCGCCACGTCCCCCTCCTCATTACTGGGGGCAGACAGGTGACAGGACCGCCACGTCCCCCTCCTCATTACTGGGGGCAGACAGGTGACAGGACCGCCACGTCCCCCTCCTCATTACTGGGGGCAGACAGGTGACGGGACCGCCCCTCCTCATTACTGGGGGCAGACAGGTGACGGGACCGCCCACTCCCCCCCCTCCTCATTACTGGGGGCAGACAGGTGACGGGACCGCCCACTCCCCCCCCCTCCTCATTACTGGGGGCAGACAGGTGACAGGACCGCCCCCCCTCCTCATTACTGGGGGCAGACAGGTGACAGGACCGCCCCGTCCCCCCCTCCTCATGACAGGACCGCCCCCCCCCCCCCCTCCTCAGTACTGGGGGCAGACAGGTGACGGGACCGCTCATTACTGGGGGCAGACAGGTGACGGGACCGCCCCCTCCTCATTACTGGGGGCAGACAGGTGACAGGACCGCCCCGTCCCCCCCTCCTCATTACTGGGGGCAGACAGGTGACGGGACCGCCCCCTCCTTATTACTGGGGGCAGACAGGTGACAGGACCGCCACGTCCCCCTCCTCATTACTGGGGGCAGACAGGTGACAGGACCGCCACGTCCCCCTCCTCATTACTGGGGGCAGACAGGTGACAGGACCGCCACGTCCCCCTCCTCATTACTGGGGGCAGACAGGTGACGGGACCGCCCCTCCTCATTACTGGGGGCAGACAGGTGACGGGACCGCCCACTCCCCCCCCCTCCTCATTACTGGGGGCAGACAGGTGACGGGACCGCCCACTCCCCCCCCCTCCTCATTACTGGGGGCAGACAGGTGACAGGACCGCCCCCCCTCCTCATTACTGGGGGCAGACAGGTGACAGGACCGCCCCGTCCCCCCCTCCTCATGACAGGACCGCCCCCCCCCCCTCCTCAGTACTGGGGGCAGACAGGTGACGGGACCGCTCATTACTGGGGGCAGACAGGTGACGGGACCGCCCCCTCCTCATTACTGGGGGCAGACAGGTGACAGGACCGCCTCGTCCCCCCCTCCTCATTACTGGGGGCAGACAGGTGACGGGACCGCCCACTCCCCCCCCCTCCTCATTACTGGGGGCAGACAGGTGACAGGACCGCCCCCCCTCCTCATTACTGGGGGCAGACAGGTGACAGGACCGCCCCGTCCCCCCCTCCTCATGACAGGACCGCCCCCCCCCCCCTCCTCAGTACTGGGGGCAGACAGGTGACGGGACCGCTCATTACTGGGGGCAGACAGGTGACGGGACCGCCCCCTCCTCATTACTGGGGGCAGACAGGTGACAGGACCGCCCCGTCCCCCCCTCCTCATTACTGGGGGAAGACAGGTGACAGGACCGCCCCTCCTCGTTACTGGGGGCAGACAAGACCGCCTCCTCGTTACTGGCGGGCAGACAGGTGACGGGGACCGCCCACTCCCCCCTTCTCGTTACTGGGGGGCAGACAGGTGACGGGGACCGCCCACTCCCCCCTTCTCGTTACTGGGGGGCAGACAGGTGACGGGGACCGCCCACTCCCCCCTTCTCGTTACTGGGGGGCAGACAGGTGACGGGGACCGCCCACTCCCCCCTTCTCATGGGATCTCCTGCTCCTTAGTGTTGGGTACAGACAGGTGACGGGGACATGGGATCTCCTGCTCCTCAGTGTTGGGTACAGACAGGTGACGGGGACACGGGATCTCCTGCTCCTCAGTGTTGGGTACAGACAGGTGACGGGGACACGGGATCTCCTGCTCCTCAGTGTTGGGTACAGACAGGTGACGGGGACACGGGATCTCCTGCTCCTCAGTGTTGGGTACAGACAGGTGACGGGGACATGGGATCTCCTGCTCCTCAGTGTTGGGTACAGACAGGTGACGGGGACACGGGATCTCCTGCTCCTCAGTGTTGGGTACAGACAGGTGACGGGGACACGGGATCTCCTGCTCCTCAGTGTTGGGTACAGACAGGTGACGGGGACACGGGATCTCCTGCTCCCCAGTGTTGGGACAGGTGACGGGGACACGGGATCTCCTGCTCCTCAGTGTTGGGACAGGTGATGGGATGACAGGCTTTTGTATATAGAAGCCTCTTTCTTTTTGGTCCTCTGTTGGGGACACTGAGGGTTCTCTGCCCTCTCAGGGGGTGTAGGGGGTGCTGTCTTCAGATGACATTCCTCGGCATGCAGTGTTGTCATTGTGACTGGTTTAGTTCTTTTGTTTAAAATCTGTAAATGCGCAGCAGACAGATCTGGATCGGTGGGTTTAGAATGAAGGTGGATCTGAGTTGTAGACATTACAAGGACACACATTCTCTATTCTATTACATCTAGAATTCGATATATTCACATCTGTGGTCACAGAAAGTCCCATCCCTGGAAATGAGCCCAATTGTCTCTTACAGCTTATTGTATGTTTGTGCCAACAGTGTTCATGGTACTTCATGGCCCGGGGTTGTTTTGTTGTGAGCTTTTGGCTGTCTGTGTCATAATGGCAGTTTTACCTTTTACTTCCTGTACTGGAAGGCTGGATTCACACCTTTATGTATTTTTTTTTTTTTTTTTTTTTGTGCTTTTTTTGCATTTTGCAGATTTGCTCCACAGAACGTGTTCCGGACTGTAGTGCAAATATGCAAAAAGCTCTAAAACCGCATTTGTGTGAATCCAGCCTTTTCGCTGCAATGTGGGGGAAATCCCTTCTTAGACAGTTGTCACAGGAACAGCATTTCCCATTGGATAAAGATTTCCCTCCTTTTCCTGTTCTGGTGACGCATTAAAATCTTTGGTTTTGTTCTCTCTCCCTTATTCGTAACGGTCATAAGGGCACATAGATGGTTGAATTTCACCAACAGGGACACCGACAGCAATAAAATGTTTCCCTACTCTATCCAAAAATCTTTGGGTTAGGCCCCTTTTACACCTGCGGACCGTATGTCCGCTTTTTCATCCATCCGTTTGCGGGTGTCAGCGGATGAACATCCACTGACACCCGATCTCGTCCGCCTCCGCAGTGATTTGATTCTGCAGATGGAAGAAAACCCTGTTTTCCTTCCGTCATCGGATCGGATGAACACAGACATACGGTCCGTGTTCATCCGATCCCCCCCATAGGGGAGAGCGGAGGAAACACAGGGCGGTCCCTGCACAGTGTGCGGGGACCGCCCTGTCATTCGCCGGTTTAGCGGGGATCAACGGAGTGATCACGCAGAGAATATGGAGGCAGATCATTACTGATGTGAAAGGGGCCTTAAAGAGGATGTTCGCTCAAAAAAAAATATTAAAAGCCAGCAGCTACAAATACTGCAGCTGCTGACGTTTAATATTAGGACACTTACCTGTCCTGGAGTCCAGCGCCGTCCGCAGCAGAAGACGAGCGA
The DNA here is from genome assembly GCF_905171775.1 of Rana temporaria. Classification (NCBI taxonomy): domain Eukaryota; kingdom Metazoa; phylum Chordata; class Amphibia; order Anura; family Ranidae; genus Rana; species Rana temporaria. The sequence goes on from NC_053492.1 coordinate 425,917,541, forward strand.
TCGCTCATCGCCCTGCTGCTCCCCCCTCCATCCACGCTGAGGGAACCAGGAAGTGAAGCGCTCCGGCTTCACTGCCTGGTTCCCTACAGCGCATGCGCGAGTCGCGCTGCGCCCGGCGATTGGCTCCCGCTGTGTGCTGGGAGCCGGGGGGCGACTGGATGTGACGCAATGCCCGTCTTTTGCCCGTGAATGCCGGGCCGGAAGTGGGTGCAAATGCCTGTCATTAGACAGGTATCTGCACCCCCCTTCCCCCTGAAAGGTGTCAAATGTGACACCGGAGGGGGGAGGGTTCCGATCAGCGCGACTTCACTTTAGGGTGGAGAACCGCTTAAAGAGTCTTTCTTTTTCTCTTTCTCTTTTTTTTCTCTTTTTTTTTTTTTTCTCTCTTTTTCTCTTTTTTCTTCTTTCTCAAATTGCAATAAGAGCTAAGAAACTCATTGACTATTTATACACAGACACTAATTCTACCTGTACCTCTTGTATAGACAGTTACCGGACAACAGGAAGAAAAATGAATTGTGAGGGTGCACACCACACACTTGCCATTCATTGAGAGCTACAAGCCATCATTCATTTACAGATCTGTGTGGACAGAGCCCCGCACTGTCGTACTGTTTTTAAATTGTGACAGTGGGTGCGGGAAGAGGAACCTCCATCCGCTGTCATGGAGAGGAGGGATTTGGGAAGAGGTGGACAACATGTTACACCCCAAATATAGGTGTAACGTGTTATGAAAGGTGAATTTGGCCTTTTATCCAGAATATCGATCTGCTAATGGTTCTCTTTTTTTCCTCCTCTCTTATGTGTTTTTTTTTTTTTTTTTTTGTCCCCTTTTTTGTTTTTTTTTTTTTTTTTTTTTTTGGGTGAAGTTTTGCTTTAATAAAATGCTATCGCAAGGGTGCCTAGATGAGGGTAATATGACACACATATGATGTACCTGCCTCAAGGCACTTATCCATGGATTATGTGAACACCATTCTCACTATCGCCCTTCAGATGGACCCATAGGAAGCCCTTCTCCACAAACCTATAGAAAATATTCCCTGTAGAAGTAGGGCACTGATAACCCACATATATTATTAGCTACAAAGCAAACAGTTGCCTGGGCTTTGAAATCTCCATCGCTTGACTTCCTTGACGTTAAAAGTTGAATACAAGGTGTGCTTATCGGTGAGAAAATTTCTGTAATGAGTAATAACCATGACAAATTTCTCCTGATATTACAGCTTTGGCTTTACTGACTTTCCCAACAAAATATACACCAGGGATCCTCAAACTACGGCCCTCCAGCTGTTGTAGAACTACACGTCCCATGAGGCATTGTAACACACTGACATTCACAGACATGACTAGGCATGATGGGAATTGTAGTTCCTGAACAACTGGAGGGCCGTAGTTTGAAGACCCCTGCTATACACCACCTCCCATGATCATTTCAATCATTTTGCCCCTCCCCTTTCCCATTGGTTTCACTTTCCCCTCTATCATGTTCCAGTTTAGAAAGAAACCAAGAATAGAACAAAGAGGACCTGTGACACATCTCTATTGAGTGGACGATTGGACAGTCAATTTGGACCAAAATATGCAGCAACAAATATAATTGTTGAATCAAATGGGAACAAACTCATTTCTAATCTCTAAATTCAATTGCAGCCATGATAAATCGTAAATGGCCTTATCTGCATTCAAGAGACTGGTAGGTGGTGTCTTCACAGGGTGGTCCTGTGCACCACCAAGGGTGACTATACCAGGGTTTGACAAATTTGCTTGGAATCTAGGAGCCAGCTAAAAGTTAGGAGCCAGAAAACGTGCCCCGTCCCGACAAGCTTGCGCGTAGAAGCGCATATGTAAACGGTGTTCAAACCACACATGTGAGGTATCGCCGCGATTGGTAGAGTGAGAGCAATAATTCTAGCCCTAGACCTCCTCTGTAACTCAAAACATGCAACCTGTAGATTTTTTTAAACGTCGCCTATGAAGATTTTAAAGGGTAAAAGTTTGTCAGCATTCCACGAGCGGACGCAATTTTGAAGCGTGACATGTTGGGTATGAATTTACTCGGCGTAACATTATCTTTCATAATATTAAAAAAAAATGGGGATAACTTTACTGTTGTCTTATTTTTTAATTAAAAAAAGTGTAATTTTTTCCCAAAAAAGTGCGCTTGTAAGACCGCTGCGCAAATACGGCGTGACAGAAAGTATTGCACCGATCACCATTTTATTCTCTAGGGTGTTAGGATAAAAAATATATACAATGTTTGGGGGTTCTAATTAGAGGGAAGAAGATGGCAGTGAAAATAGTGAAAAATGACATTAGAATTGCCGTTTAACTCGTAACGCTTAACTTGTAATACCAACGGCTCACCACCAGATGGCGCCAGCTCACACATCTGGTGTTGATAACTTGTAATACCAACGGCTCACCACCAGATGGCGCCAGCTCACAAAAAAAACCCCCACCTTCCAAGCCAAGTCGCCAAGACACCATTTCTAGTCGCCATGGCGACCTGGCGCCCGGGATTTGTCGAGCCCTGGACTATACCATGTCCTAATTGAGTCTAAGACCCCTTTCTGCTTCAAAACTGGAGTTTTTAACCCCTTTTTTGGGGGGGTTAAAAGTGCCCCGCTAGTGGCCGAAAAGTGCGGCAAAAGCCTTGTTTTAACAACGCTAAAACGAGCGCTGACGGCCGGCGCTTTCAGTGTGAAAGGGGTCTAATGGAAAAAGTGAACAGGAGGAATGGACTTTATAGGCATATTTAAAAACTTGCTGGTAACAATCGTTTTTGAAACAAACTTTTTTACGTCAAAATGACATAATGTAAAAGGTATATACTAGGGTTGTCCCGATACCGATATCGGTATCGGTATCGGGACCGATACCGAGTATTAGCGGGAGTACTCGTACTCCCGCTAATACCCCCGATACTAAAATAGAATACTTCCGCCCCCCCCCCCCCCGCCGCCACGTTAATCACCGCCATTGTCCCCCGTACCTACTGTTATCACATTACAGACAGCGTTCGTTTGAACAGCTGTTTTCCCCGCTGCGCATAGACACTCCCCCTTGGACGGATCTGTCCAATCGCGAGCAAGGGGGAGTCACATAGACACTCCCCCTTGCTCGCGATTGGACAGATCCGTCCAAGGGGGAGTGTCTATGCGCAGCGGGGAAAACGGCTGTTCAAACGAACGCTGTCTGTAATGTTCCCCGCCGCGGTGATAACAGTAGGTACGGGGGACAATGGCTGCTGTACGGGGGACAATGGCTGTTGTATGGGGGACACGGCTGCTGTATGGGGGACACGGCTGCTGTACGGGGGACACGGCTGCTGTACGGGGGACACGGCTGCTGTACGGGGGACACGGCTGCTGTACGGGGGACACGGCTGCTGTACTGGGGACACGGCTGCTGTACTGGGGACACGGCTGCTGTACTGGGGACACGGCTGCTGTACGGGGGACACGGCTGCTGTACGGGGGACACGGCTGCTGTACGGGGGACACGGCTGCTGTACGGGGGACACGGCTGCTGTACGGGGGACACGGCTGCTGTACGGGGGACACGGCTGCTGTACGGGGGACACGGCTGCTATACGGGGGACACGGCTGCTATACGGGGGACATGGCTGTTAAAAGGGGGACATGGCTGCATTTGGGGACACATTTAAAAAAAAAGTATCGGTATTCGGTATCGGCGAGTACATAAAAAAAAGTATCGGTACTTGTACTCAGTCCTAAAAAAGTGGTATCGGGACAACCCTAGTATATACCACAATGGTGAACCTTAAAGGGGTTGTAAAGGTAAAAAAAAAAAAATCCTAAATAGCTTCCTTTACCTTAGTGCAGTCCTCCTTCACTTACCTCATCCTTCAATTTTGCTTTTAAATGTCCTTATTTCTTCTGAGAAATCCTCACTTCCTGTTCTTCTGTCTGTAACTCCACATCGTAATGCAAGGCTTTCTCCCTGGTGTGGAGTGTCGTGCTCACCCCCTCCCTTGGACTACTGGAGAGTCAGGACGCCCACTAACACACAGCTCCCTTCTCTATCTGCAACGTAGAGAGCGTCCTGACTCTCCTGTATTCCACGGGAGGGGGCAAGCATGACACTCCACACCAGGGAAAAGCCTTGCATTTCTGTGTGGAGTTACAGCCAGAAGAACAGGAAGTGAGGATTTCTCAGAAGAAATAAGGACATTTAAAAACAAAATGGAAGGATGAGGTAAGTGAAGGAGAACTGCACTAAGGTAAAGGAAGCTATTTAGGATTTTTTTTTTTTTATACCTTTACAACCCCTTTTTAAAGAGGAAGTAAACCCACTTGCAAAAAAAAAAAGCACCACCTGCAAGACAAAGTCATAATGAGCTCATTATGTAATACTCACCTCAGATCGAAGCCCCCGCAGTTCACCGCTCGGGCGGCCGACATCTCTCCTGGGTGTTACTTCCGGGTATCGCGGCTCCGGCGCTGTGATTGGCCAGAGCCGCGACGACGTCACTCCCACGCAGGAGCTGCCAGTCACGGCCTCTATTAGGAATGGCACGATCGCCGTTGCTAAAGCGCGCTTGCGCCGTAGACATGGGCGCCCATAATTTATTGGAAATATAACACCGACGTGTTACTCAACAAAAAGTCGTTCAAAGTTTTTATCACCACATTTCTCTGACTTTCTGGGTTTGTGTTCATCTTCCCTGTTGGAGACTTGCAGTACGTTGTAGTCGGCGGCTCTGTGTGCACAGATTCCTGACCGCCATGTGCCCCAAGAAGTAAACAGATGCTGGTCATACAGCAGGGCCGATCCTCCGTCCACCCCACACACTGTATCTCTGGCTGGATGTCAACCACAGCCGGTCAGTGAAAGGATTATTTGCTCAGGTTCCCGCCCAAAGTCCCTGGCTGTTTTCGGGTGGAGACTTCAAGCAGGATGTGAATAAGAGATGAAATCCACACACAGATGTCTAACGCCCGGCTTTTCTAAATGAAAAGAACTTCCCAGTGAGCAGCCACTGTGCGACTTCTGAATCGCACTTCTTCTCTCATACACATGACCCTCTTCATGCTTTTCCACCACAAACTGTCAGTTCCCAGCTGATCCTGACGTCCAGAGCCCTTCCAGGATCTTTCTGAGAAATTCAAGGTCTAGGTTTGGACCAATCGCACAAATATTATTTTATTAATATACAATATATGGGGAGGGGGGGGGGAGATATCATATGATACAAATATTCAGATAGTTTTCCCTTTTTTATTTTTTGTTAAAGCGGATCTCCACTCTAAAGTGGAGTCCCGCTGATCGGCACCCTCCCCCCCTCCGGTGTCACATTTGACACCTTTCAGGGGGGAGGGGGGTGCAGATACCTGTCTACAGACAGGTATCTGCACCCACTTCCGGCCCTACGATACGGGCAAAAGACGGGTTTTTTCCTCTTTTCCCGTCCGTCCCCCGTTGTATGCTGGGAACACTCGGCACACAGCGGGAGCCAATCGGAGGGCGCAGCGCGACTCGCGCATGCGCCGTAGGGAACCGGGCAGTGAAGCCGGAGCGCTTCACTTCCTGGTTCCCTCACCGTGGATGGAGGGGGGGAGCAGCAGGGTGACGAGCGATCGGCTCGTCATCTGCTGCGATCACCGCTGGACTCCAGGACAGGTAAGTGTCCTTATATTAAAAGTCAGCAGCTGCAGTATTTGTAGCTGCTTGCTTTTAATATGTTTTTTTAGTGGCACATCCGCTTTAAGTCGTTCTAAAGCTGAACTCGGGGGGGGGGAACCATCAATTAAATATATTGCTTAACCACTTGCTTACTGGGCACATGCATCCCCCTCCTGCCCAGGTGAAATTTCAGCTTCCGGCACTGCGTCGCTTTAACTGACAATTGCGAAGTCGTGCGACGTGGCTCCCAAACAAAATTTGTCCTTTTTTTTTTTTTTTTTTCCCCACAAGTAGAGCTTTCTTTTGGTGGTATTTAACCCTTCTGCGGTTTTTACTTTTTGCGCTATAAACAAAAAAAAGAGCAAAAATTTTCGGAAAAAAATTAATATTTTTTACTTGTTGCTATAATAAATGGCCCAATTTAAAAAAAAAAAAAAAATTTTTCTCCGTCTAGGCCGATACGTGTTCTTCTACATATTTTTGATAAAAAGAAAAAAATCGCAATAAGCGACTGGTTTGCGCAAAAGTTATAGTGCCTACGAAATAAGGGACAGAATTATTCTTTATTTTTTTACTAGTAATGGCGACGATCTGCGTTTTTTTTTTTTTTTTTTTTTTTTTTTTTTATTGGCACTGCGACATTATGGCGGACACATCGGACACTTTTGACAAATTTTTGGCACCATTCACATTTATACTGCGATCAGTGCTATAAATATGCACTGTACTGTATAAATGTGACTGGCATTGAAGGGGTTAACACTAGGGGGGTGAGGAAGGGGTTAAATGTGTGCCCTGCATAGTGTTTCTAACTGTGGGCTAAGGGGACTGGCTGGGGGAGGTGACCCTATGTACAAGTGACACAAATCGGTCTCCTCTCTCCCTGACAGGACGTGGATCTGTGTGTGTACACACACAGATCCACGTCCTTGTCTCTGTAACCGCCGATCGCGGGTGCCTGTTATACAAGTTGTACACTCACTACTTTACATTGTAGCAAAGTGCAATTTCTTTAGTGTTGTCACATAAAAAAAAATAATAATATAAAAATATTTACAAAAATGTGAGGGGTTTACTCACGTTTTTGAGATTGATTGTGTGTGTGTGTGTATAAGTGTTTAGAGATTATATAATGTGTTCTAGATATAATAGATAGAGATATCTCTATAGAGAGATATATTTATATATATCTCTATCAATGGAGGCTAGTTTGTCAGCATGTCTGACTCCTGATACCTCCTGTATCTGCTGTGCTAAGCACCTAGGTAAGAGCGAAGCAATATCACGCCAGCACTTCCCTATGTGGCTTTAGAGTTCACTGCAGGGTAAATTCCCTTCTGGCCAATTTATCAGGAAATAGGTGTGTTTGTTTTTCCCAAGAACTAATTATGAAAGGCAGGAGCTAATTTTAAAATGAGGAGTTTCTACAAAATAGAAGTTGCTAAAGGTATTCTAAAATTGTGTGTGTGTGTGTGTGTGTGTGTGTGTGTGTGTATATATATATATATATATATATATATATATATATATATATATATATATATATATATATATATATATATATATATATATATATATATATATATATATATATATATATATATATATATATATAGTTTTGCCATCTGTCACGTGGGAAATTTCCCTTCACTTCCTGTCCCATAGCCAAAATAGAAAGGGAGAGGAAATCCCTTCAAAGTAAAACAATCCTGGGTTGCCACCAGAACCAGTGTCTTGAACTACTTAACCCCCGGACCATATTGCTGGTCAAAGACCAGAGCACTTTTTGCGATTCGGCACTGCGTCGCTTTAACGGACAATTGCGCGGTCGTGCGACGTGGCTCACAGACAAAATTGGCATCCTTTTTTCACCACAAATAGAGCTTTCTTTTGGTGGTATTTGATCACCTCTGCGTTTTTTCGTTTTTGCGCTATAAACAAAAATAGAGCGACAATTTTGATCAAAAATTATATATATATTTTTTTTTTTTGCTTTAATAAGTATCCCCCCAAAAATATATAAAAAACATTTTTTTTCCCCTCAGTTTAGGCCGATACGTATTCGTCTACATATGTTTCGTAAAAAAAAAATCGCAATAAGCGTTTGGTTTGCGCAAAAGTTATAGCGTTTACAAAATAGGGGGTATATTTATGGCATTTTTATTAATATTTTTTTTTTTTACTAGTAATGGCGGCGATCAGCGTTTTTTTTTTTTTTTTTCGGTACTGCGACGTTATGGCGGAAACTTTTGACACATTTTTGGGACCATTGGCATTTTTATAGCGATCAGTGCTATAAAAATGCATTGGATTACTCTAAAAATGCCACTGGCAGTGAAGGGGTTAACACTAGGGGGTGGGGAAGGGGTTAAGTATGTCCCTGGGTGTGTTCTAACTACTGTGGGGGGGGGGGTGGCCTCACTAGGGGAATGACTGATCTTCTGTTCATACATTGTATGAACAGAAGATCAGCATTTCTCTCCCTGACAGGACCGGGAGAGAGGCCCCTAGTGGCCTGCGCGAGAGCTGATGTTATTGTACGGGCTCTCGCGCAGGGGAGCCGACCTGCCGCCGTAAAACGACGGCGGCTGGTCGGCAACCAGTGAAAGCTATAACGCCAACATGTCAGAAAAAAAATTCTAAAACTGAATCACTGAATTGGAAAATAAATCGCCCCCTTCCTAAAAAATACTCAATCAGGTGTAGCTAATCACCTTGTCAATGGCACACAAAGGTCTCTTTCACACGGAGCGGATCCGTATTGATCCGCCCCGTGTGTGTCCGTCCGCTCAGCGGGGATCATCCGTAAATCCCCGCTGAGCTGTCGGCGGACAGGGTGGTCCCCGCCCACTGTGCATAAACCGCCCTGTCTTTCCTCCGCTCTCCCCTATGGGGAATCTGATGAATACGGACCGTGTGTCCGTATTCATCCGATCCGTTCCGCCAGGCGGAAGAAAAGGTGGATCTTTACGGACGTTCCGTCTGAAAAGGTGGATCTTTACGGACGTTCCGTCTGAAAAGGTGGATCTTTACGGACGTTAGCGGATGCATCATCCGCTAACGTCCACAATCCCATAGGGATGCATTACAAGTCCGTAAACGAACTTGTAATAAACGGTCCGTTCGTCCCCCCGTGTGAAAGGGCCCAAAGCCATTTGAATTTCGAAAGTGATCAGCTGTGGTCATTTTGATTAGCTCAGCATGAAAGGAGCTTTCCTGGAGCATTTCCGTTCCTGGTAGTGCAACTGGAGCAAACGATCAACTATGGGTGGCAAGGCACTGTCAAAAGATCTCCAGAATAAAGTGGACAGGCACAATCCAGGAGATGGATTCAAAAAATTCAAAGGCTTTATAAATACCTAGCAGCACAGTGAAGTCTATTGTTAATCGCTTCCCTACCGCACTATTGTAATATGACTGCGGCAGGAACCCTTTGTCCTTCCGGTCCGCCATCGTATGACGTATTTATTTTTTTCCAGAGCCTCTAGGGGGCGTGTGCGCCCCTGCTGCGTTACTCGGCACCCGATGCACGTGCCTGGCGGCCGCGATGTCCGCCGGGCGCCCACGATTGCCCGTAAACACACAGATCCATGTCCTGTCAGAGGAGACCGATGTGTGTACAGAGGAACACACATCGGCCTCCTCCCCTTGTGAGTCCGACTCCCCCTACAGTTAGAATCACTCAATAGGGAACATATTACCCCTTGATCGTCCCCTAGTGTTAACCCCTTCCCTACCAGTCACATTTATACAGTAATAAATGCATTTTTATAGCACGGATCGCTGTATAAATGGTGTCAAAAGTGTCCAATGTGTCCACCGCAATGTCGCAGTCATGATAAAAAATGCAGATCGCCACCATTACTAGAATTTTTTTTTTTTTTAAATCCCCTATTTTGTAGATGCCATAACTTTTGCGCAAACCAATCAATATACGCTTATTTTATTTTTTTGTTTTTTATTTTTTTTTATTTTTTTACCAACATCTATGTATGTATGTTCCAGCATCACGTCCAAACGGCTAAAGATATTAACATGAAACTTGGCACACATGTTACTTATATGTCAGCAACAAACATAGGATAGGTGGTTTAACCCTTACCCACCCCCATTTGCCATGGTCGGGGTTTTCCTTTAAAGTCCCATTCAACTCTATGGGGAAATACATGTTACTTCATAACTTCCAAACGGCTGTAGATATTTCGATAACACTTGGTCACATGTTACTTATATGTCCACTTAAACTATAGGATAGTTAATTTATCCCTTAACTACCCCCATTTGTGAGGGTCGGGGTTTTTGTTTAAAGTCCCATGCAAATCAATGGGAAATGTATGTTCCCACATAACTTCTGTATGCCTGGAGATATTTCAATAATACCTGGTACACATATTACTTATATGCCAAATAAAAATATATGACCGTTAAATTAACCCTTACCTACACCCTTATATAAAAGATGGGTATATTTATATTACTATGATTTTCCTCCCCAAAAGGTTAAGATAGGAAGACCGGGCAACGCCGGGTATTCAGCTAGTGTGTGTATGTATGTGTGTATGTATATGTATATGTATATGTGTGTGTGTGTGTGTATATATATATATATATATATATATATATATATATATATATATATATATATATATATATATATATATATATATATATATATATATATATAATTTTTTTTTTTTTTTTTTTTTTTTTAAATAAAATAAACTGTCGCTCTTTGTTTATAGCGCAACAAATAAAGACCGCAAAGGTGATTAAATACCACCAATTGAAAGCTGCTATTTGTGGGGGGGAAAAAAATTATAAAAATTCAAAAGGGTACAGTGTAGCGTGACCGCGCAATTGTCATTCAAAATGTAACCGCGCTGAAAATTGGTCTGGGCAGGAAGGAGGTGAAAATGCCCGGTATGGAAGTGGTTAAGAAGTCTGAGGTATTTGGTACAACACAGACCCTCCCTGGATCAGGACATCTCTCCAAACTGGAGGAAAGAGCCAGGAGGAAACTGGTTGCAAAGGCTACCAAGAGGCCTCCAGCAACTCTGAAGCAGTTGCAGGAATTAATGAGAGAGTGGTCATTGTGTGCATGTGACAATATCACAAATGCTCCACAAATGTGGCTTGTATGGGAGGGTTCCAAGAAAAAAGTCACTCCTCAAGAATTGCCACATGCAGTCACAACTGAACTTTGCCAAAACACACCTTGACGATCCCGAGGCCACATGGGGGGGGGGGGGGGGGGAAGGTGTTCTGGTAAGATGATACTAAAATGTAATTATTTGGCCTCAACACCAAACGATATGTCTGGTGGAAATACAATACAGCTCTCCATCCGAATAACACCATTTTTTGCACAGAGCAGCCTGGATCCTCCTCCTTCTCGGGTCCCTCTTTTTTGCTCCTCCCTTCTATCAAGGGCCTCCACAGTCGGCAGCTTCCTATGGGGTCACTGCAGCCGAGTCAAAGCTTTGTGTGTCCATTCATACCCCTGAACCGGCCCCACCCCCTCTCTCCCTTAATTGGCTGACAAACTTTAACAGCCGCGGGAGCCAATGGCGCAACTGCTGTGTCTCAGCCAATCAGGAGTGTCCCGGAGGACTTGGACATGTGTGGACATTGCTGGGGAGAGAAGGGGCTTAGGTAAATAATTGGGGGGTGCTTCTGCCTTTTACATCACCTGTAATGCCAACATCCACCATTGCAGGAGTGAGCTCCCAAAGTTTGAGCTCTGAGCTACTGCATAGGGTGGGAGAAAGTGCATGTGAAGGAGTTCCTGTGATGGCGTATGTGAGCATAGCAACATCCTAGAAATTTTCCAGTCAGGCTTCGAGAATTAAGTAAATGGCCTACAGCTATAGGAAGGTCATTATTAAAGGGGTTGTAAAGGGGGAAAAAAATGTTTTCCCTAAATAGCTTCCTTTACCTCAGTGCAGTCCTCCTTCACTTACCTCATCCTTCCATTTTGCTTTTAAATGTCCTTATTTCTTCTGAGAAATCCTCACTTCCTGTTCTTCTGTCTGTAACTACATACCGTAATGCAAGGCTTTCTCCCTGGTGTGGAGAAAGCCTATTGAGGGGGCGAGCAGGCAAGTCGGGACACTCTCTACTTTGCAGATAGAGAAAGGAGCTGTGTGTTAGTGGGCGTCCTGACACTCCTGCTGGCCCACTCCCCCCCTCAAGAGGCTTTCTCCACACCAGGGAGAAAGCCTTGCATTACTGTGTGGAGTTACAGACAGAAGAACAGGAAGTGAGGATTTCTCACAAGAAATAAGGACATTTAAAAGCAAAATCGAAGGATGAGGTAAGTGAAGGATCTGCATGGTGACCCTGATCTGCATGGGTACGTTTTTGGTAAAGGTAAACAAATGTTTTAACTCCTTGTTCTGTTGGAGCAACTGATGGGAACTCAAGCATACTTCCCAACTTTTTTTAGTTGGGAATGAGGGATACCTATTGGCAAAAGTATGCAAGCACAGGACACACCCCCTGGCACGCCCACTTAAAGGAGAATTCTACAAAAAAAAAATGGTGCATTTTATATACAACTACTTCGTGTTTCCCCGAAAATAAGACCGGGTCTTATATTAATTTTGTCTACAAAAAACACACTAGGGCTTATTTTCAGGGGATTTCCTCATTATTTACAGTATATACAATGACTATCTTAAAGCGGCGCTCCACCAAGAAAAAAAAAATAACTCTAAAATGCTGCAAAAAACAAACATATGTAACATACATACCTGAAGTGCCTGTTGCTAGGCAGATCGTCCTAATCTGCCACTTCCTGATCCGTGGTCCGTCTTCTTTCTTCTGCTCCTTGGCTGCCTCCTGGGGAATGGGGGAGCGGTGTCTTCTGGGACCTTGTGTGTCCCAGGAGACATCATCCATTCACGTCGTGCCGCGTGGCTCGCGCATGCACAGTAGGGAATAGGGTGGTGAAGCCGCAAGGCTTCACTTCCTGATTTCCTCACCGAGGATGGCGGCGGGGCAGCCGAGACCCGAGCGTTTGCTCGGCTTTGGCTGCCTTCATCGCGGGCACCTTGGACATGTAAGTCTCCTTATTAAAAGTCAGCAGCTACAGTGTTAGTAGATGCTGACTTTTTTTTTTATTTATTTTTTTTAAACCGGACCTCCGCTTTAAAGTGGTTGTTCCCCACACCGAATACTGCAGAGGGGAGGGGCCGAGATCCCCACTGACTTCAGCCCCGCTCCGAGCATTGCAGAGGGAGGGGCCGATGACGTCGGGGGAAGATCTCTGTCGGGTCGTTATATAATCTTTTTACAGAAGGGATTACATGTTTTTACAAGGACTTTAACTAGGGCTTATTTTCAGGGTAGGACTTATATTGCAGCCATCCACGAAAATCACACTAGGTCTTATTTTTGGAGTAGGGCTTATTTTCAGGGAAACGGTATATAGATCAGACCAAAATCGGGGGACAGGGGGACTTTGTTGCAAATCAGGGACAGTCCCTCGAAATCAGGGACAGTTGGGAGCTATGACTTAAGTACTCTACCTGACGACAAGCTATTTAGGGGAAAAAAAAGCATCCTGCATTTCAGCCAGATATTTTATGATGCATGTTATACATACTTCCTGATCGTTCTTTTTGCACATTTTTCTTAATTTGATTCATTGTGTTGCAGATTGGCGAGGCAGTTACAGAAGGAAGCTCAATCCCCAGCCAATTCCTCAGAATTCACAGAAGATCACAAGGTAAAGTAAGATCTCGCATGCAGATCCCTTCTTATTGTTGGGTGAAAAGAAAAAGATAGTGGAAAGCATTCAGTCTTCTGATGTTGCAGAGTCTGGATTGTAATAGAGCAGCCAATGTGCATGTGTGTGTGTGTGTGTGTGTGTGTATGTGAAATACCACGGAAAAAACAACGAAACGGGAATGAAAATTCCAATCCGATTCTAAATAAATGTGAAATGTCATTTTTGGGAAGCCTCAACCACTTGCCATCCCAGGCCAATTCTGACACTTCGCTCCTACATGTAAAAATCATAATTTTTTGCTAGAAAATTACACAGAACCCCCAAACATGTTTTTTTAGCAAAGACCCTAGCGAATACAATGGCGATCATTGCAACTTTTTATCTCGCACTGTATTTGCGCTGCAATTTTTCAAACAAGTTTTTTTGGGAAAACAAGCTGTTTCATGCTTTAAAAAAAAGCAGTAAAGTTAGTCCAATTTTTTTTTTTGCATAATGTGAGTAAATGGATACCTAACATGTCACGCTTCAAAATTGCACACGCTCGTGGAATGGCGCCAAACTTCGGTACTTAAAAATCCCCATAGGCAACGCTTTAATTTTTTTTTTTTTTACTGGTTACATGATATGAGTTACAGAGAAGGTCTAGGGCTAGAATTATTGCTCTCGCTCGAACGTTCGCGGCGACACCTCACATGTGTGGTTTGAACACTGTTTTCATATGTGGGCGGGACTTGCGTATGCGTTCGCATCTGCGTGCTAGCACACGGGGACAGGGGTACTTTTAAAAACATCTTTTTTTTTTTTTTTTTTTTTTTTTTTTATTTTTTTTTTTTTTTTTATTGTTAATTTTACTAACTTTTTATTTTGACACTTTAAAAGAAATATATATATTTTGATCACTTTTATTCCTATTACAAGGAATGTAAACATCCCTTGTAATAGGAATATGACATGATCGGACCTCTTTACAGTGAGATATGGTGTCAGTGAATGCAGAGGCCGGGGCGTGATGTCATAACATTGCGCCCGGCCTCCGACGATCATAGAGACTCCGGCGACCATCTGGTCCACCAGAAATCTCTATGGTCAAGAACCGGGGGCTGGCGGATCCTCTGCACCGACTCGCCGATCCCTCAGGTGAGTCGGTAGAAGCACCGGAGGGAGGGTGGGGACGTCCCCTCTCGCCACCCGTAAGAACGATCAATCGTAAGACGTCCAGCCCGTCGGCAAGTGGTTAACGAGAACCTGTTAAAGCGGAACAAGTGAACTTCTCCTTGAAATTTTGTTAAAGCTGAACTCTGGGATAAGTAAATATCACCTTAACCACTTCACCCCCGGAAGGATTTTCCCCCTTAATGACCCGGCCTTTTTTTGCGATGCAGAACTGCGTCACTTTAACTGACAATTGCACGGTCATACGACGTTGTACCCTAACAAAATTGATGTCCTTTTTTCCCTGCCATAAATAGAGCTTTCTTTTGGAGGTATTTGATCACCTCCTGCGTTTTTTATTCTTTGCTCCATGACAATAAATAAAAAGGCAGACAATTTAGAAAAAAATATATATATTTAACTTTTTTCTATAATAAATATCCCCCCAAAAAAAGTAAGAAAAAAAAGAATTTCTTTATCAGTTTAGGCCAATATGTCGTCTACGTATTTTTGGTAAAAATAGCGTCTGCAAAAAAGGGGACAGATTTACGGCATTTTTATTATATATTTTTTTCCCCTAGTAATGAGGGTGATCCGCAAAAAAAAAAAGGTGGACTGTGACATTGCGGAGGGCAGATTTGACACTTTTTTTTTTTTTTTTTGGATCAGTGACATTTTATACAGTGATTAGTGCTATAAAAATGCACTGATTACTGTATAAATGACACTGGAAAGGAAGGGGTTAACACTAGGGTGCGATCAAGGGGTTAAATGTGTCCTAGGGAGGTGTTTCTAACTGTGGGGGGATGGGACTGACTGGGAGTAGAGAGAGATCGCTGTTCCTGATCACTAGAAGCAGCTAATCTCGCTCTCCTCCACCTTGTTTGTATTGCCTCTCTGGGGAGCGATTGCGGGTGGCCGGCAGGCATCGCGGCCATTGGCCAGGTGAATCGACTCCTGAGCTGTGTGCCCCTCCACTGTATCTTTTACACGAAGCGCCGTACCGGTAAGGCGATTCATGCAATAGAGCTGCAGTATAACTGCGTCTGCTGTTTGGCAAGTGGTTGTAAAGTTTG
Organism: Rana temporaria; assembly: GCF_905171775.1. Taxonomy (NCBI): domain Eukaryota; kingdom Metazoa; phylum Chordata; class Amphibia; order Anura; family Ranidae; genus Rana; species Rana temporaria. The sequence goes on from NC_053492.1 coordinate 425,933,150, forward strand.
CAGGATTGCAGCGGACAAATCTGACACTAAGTGACACCTTTTGGGGACCAGTAACACCAATAAAGTGATGAGTGATAAAAAAATGCACTGTCACTGCATAAATGGGTTATCTCCCAGAAACCTTCACTCCTTGTTGCCTCACAGAAGAGGGTGTGATAGGGCGTGTTTACCACTCTGGACCACACCTCCCTCATTACAATACTACCTTCCACCAGGCTACTCCCTATACAATGTGATTGTACAATCTCCTTTAGATCTCCTATCAGCTATGTCGTACAAGGGACAGTTTGATTGGATTAAAATTGAATGGATTGTTCAGGTGTGTCCTCTTATTCTATAGTTCTGGTAAATCATAGTGAATGGCCATCTTTATACAAGTACATAGGAGGGAGTGGACAGAAACACTCAGTTAACATCACCACATAGTGAAAACTCGCATTCCCACAAGCGTTTGTTTTGGGTGTTGTAATTGTAGGCGTATAAACGTGGCCGTACACTGTACAATCTCCTTTTTAGATTTAGGAAATGTATATACAGTATAATGGGACATACCATCTATCCCAGGGGTCTTAAACTGGTGGCCCTCCAGCTGTTGCAGAACTACAATTCCCATGATACATTGCTGGTAGTTGCAAGCATTACTCTCATATGCAGAGGCAAGATGGGACTTGTAGTTCTGCAACAGCTGGAGGGCCACCAGTTTGAGACCTCTGATCTATCCAATCACTCTGTATCCAATCAGGCAGGCTCTTGCACTACATCAGGGGTGCCCTGTAGGCTGCATGTGGCCCCAGGGAGTTTAGCATGCACCCTGAGCCCGTCTGAAAGGATGCATGCATGTAGGAATGCTGGTGTTCTGTCAAAAGAGCCAACTCACAAAAATCTCAAACTACGTCACTTAATTGTTTTCACAGAACACCAGCAGCATATACACCACGTTACACGATGGAATGAGTGGACATTGTTAGTCCGCCCGCTACTAACCAAAAACATGGCCGCCTCCAAGGCGCCGACAACTTTTATTTTTAATTTTTTTTTTATTTATTTTTATTTATAATATATATAATTTTTTTTTTTTTTTTTTTTATCGGCACGGATGGGGGGAGGAGGGAGAACGGCGCGGACGGGGGGAGGAGAGACAACAGCACGGGGGGGAAGACAACAGCACATGGGGGAGAGAAGACTTGCAACTCCCCTGCCTGCCCAGGTATCGGGTGAGGTATCGGGACATCCCTAGTACAAATATTAAATGTGTATCAATTAGGTGTCATTGAACAAAATGATAAAAAATAATAAAGTCCATAAATGTTTGGAGATCCACCAAGTGAATGTGAATAGTATCAAAACATCAAGTAAGTGACTTCTTCCATGTGCAATGTTCCCACCACCGGAAAGAGTGCAGGCTTACCGGATCGGGGAGTAACAGGTCTTCAGAGCCTCTGCTGGACCAATGGGTTACATTCCATCCATTGGTCCAGCAGAGGCTCTGAAGACCTGTTACTCCCCGATCCGTCCATTGATCGTTGATGTTGGTAGTCTTTACTAAGCCTTTTTTTACTTTTGGTGACATATGTCCCCCTAAGTCCACTTGGTCCGGTAAGCCTGCTCTCTTTCCGGTGGTGGGAACATTGCACATGGAAGAAGTCACTTACTTGATGTTTTGATACTATTCACATTCACTTGGTGGATCTCCAAACATTTATGGACTTTATTATTTTTTATCATTTTGTTCAATGACACCTAATTGATACACATTTAATATTTGTACTATTGTGCTCATTGCTCAGGATATTTATATGTAATAATGCTTTTCGTCACGATTATCATTGTCTAGCGCTACACATTTACTTCCACTCTGTCAATGATAAGTCAGCACAGTAAGGCCCCTTTCACACCGGTGTGGTGGTGGTATAGCCCTGCTATTTTTAGCAGTGATATACCGGCAGAATTGCCGCATATTCGGTCGCTAGCGGTGCGGTTTTAACCCCCGCTAGCAGCCGAAAAAGGGTTAATACCGCCCCCAAATGCGCCTCTGCAGAGGCGTATAGCCACGGTGTCCCATTGTTTTCAATGGGGAGGAGCGGTAAACACACAGGTGTTGTGTTAATAGATATTTGCTCCCTTTGGTCAGTTAACTAAGGCTCCATTCACACCTGAGCGTATTGTTTTCAGGCAGAAAATCGTGCGTTTGTGATTTTAATGCGATTTTTGTACAGGTCAAAATGTAAAAAAATGCCTGTAATCTGCCACAAAATAAGCTCCTGTACTTTTTTGAGCGACGGGCGTTTTGCTTTAGGTGACAGATGCATTGAAATGAATGGGATTTGTCGTGTTCGGCGTTTTTAGAGCACAAAAACGCCTCGATGTGAACAGAGCCTCAGAAAAGTTCATTGTCTGGGTTTAAGTACGCTAAGGATGGTAATCCTTTTAGAGTGAAGCTCTCCTCCTCCCTCAGATTCCAGCGGTGTAAATCGGCCTTTTAGCGCTCTGCGGGTCCAAGGCTTCGGGTTGGATCTCCAGGGGTAGGTCTTCTGACCTCTCAGGCGTGGACTGCTATGTCTAACTAGGTACTGCACAGAGAGATGGGAAAAATAAATGGCATTTTGCTGGCCAAGACATTACTAATACATCCAGGCTTAAAATCTGCATCTCATTTAGTTACTCTTCATGTCGGATTTGAAGTAAGAAGACAATTTAACATTCTTGAACGATTATCTCAGCCCCCTAAATGAGCTGAAACAGGAAAGAGACCTCAAGAAGTGAAGTCCTGGATGGCCTGTGAAGGCCTCGCCGGGCCCTGTGGGGGAGTCTCTAGCAGAGCTTGGAGGAGTTTGGTTTGTCATCCATCCAGGTCCAGCACCTGCACAGCATGTGGGGTATAGGAAAGAGTCTGGAACATTTATTATAGACTGCAGAACATTAAAACAACATATTGGATTAGCCGAATATTTTTTTTAAAAAAGGTCTACACTGAAGTCTGGCAAAAGATGAGGAAACATTCCTACAAAATACATTTTTAAATCTAAAGCTTAGTTATGATGACCTTCTAGCTTAGAGCATTATACGTATGTAGATGCCATACCTGTGGGGTCCTCATGGAGGCTGAAAATGACTGAAGTTGGCGGCGAGCTTCTGGGGCTCATGATGAGCAGTTGTTCTGCTGCTTACTGCAGGGGTCGTCAAAATCCGGGCGCCAGGTTTAGTGTCTCAGTTTGAGCATACACTTAAACTTACGACGAGCTTAGATTCCGAGTTACGTCGGCGTATCTACTGACAGTACAGAGCCATAGGAGGTACTCTACACTTGCTCAGTTTGGTGTGTATTGCTGGAGAGTTTTTTGTCGGAGGGTGCATGTGATCAGCACATCGGAGGGTCAGAGGTCCTGCATCCTCATAGGACAGTCAGAGGAGAATGAAAACTCCTCCAACAATCTTTAAATAGACACTCCTAGAAGTCACAAGACCTCTATATGCTGATAAAAAAAAAAAAATATTTAGCAGTTTATATTCACTAAAATAATTGCATTTCCATGTTCTGTAGGAGACAAGATATAGTAAATGCAGGGTCCTGGGTTTAGTAACACTTTAAAGCTGATGTTTAATCTGCTTATATTTTGCATTCCTTGGTTCTGCCAATGTCTTTGGCACATGTGGACACGGGGATATCTCCTAAACTGTGCAGGATGAGGAGATATCCTGGGTATCTTACAGGTAAACCTTATTATAGGCTTGCCTGTAGCATAAAGTGTGTTGTAAGGGCTTACACCCACTTTAATGTCATTGTCAATAAAAGTAGGGCTGCAACTAACGATTATTTTTATAATCGATTAGTTGGCCGATTGTTTTGATTAAATATTATATATATAAGAATATATATATATATATATATATATATATATATATATATATATATATATATATATACTGTATTTTTTTTATTAAAGGGCTCAGAGGTCCCCAGGGCCCCATGTGGCAAACCCCCCCCCCCCCTTTTTATTTATTTTTTATTTTTTTTTATAAATGTTTTTTTTTTTTTTATATATTTTTATTAAAGGGCACAGAGGTCCCCAGGGCACTTTTTTTTTATAAATGTTTATTTTTATTTTTTTATATATTTTATATATATATATTTTTATTAAAGGGCCCTGCACATGGGGGCAGCAATATCTGCTTCCTACTTTTGCAGTGATACTCAACAGCTGAACTTTACTGTTATTTATCACCATACAAGTCTAGCAGTCAACGAAGTCCTTGAAAACCACGCTCTCCCTGTGTGGCTGATGCCTTCTCTCAAAATCTAGTTATTGTACTGACCCACTGATGGCTCCCTCTTGTGACTATTCTATTTTTTTCACAAAAGTCACATTAAAAATTACTCTAATGTAATCGCTGCAATATTAAGTCTAAATATAGGCTTGGTGAAAATACACCACGCTTTTCTGATGAGGAATTTTTTGCACTTGTTTTCCTTCTCTCTTCTTTTTTACACTCAGATGTAGATCCGGAATATTTGGTTCATTTTGCATGCACTTAATGTTTTGATCCACCTACATTACTTCTTAAGGTTTTTAAAACAAAAGGCAGATTTGTCTGCAATATTTATCTTCTCTCTGCCACTGTACCTGCAGTTATTCCTTTCTACCACTAGATGCCCTCATTCTCCCGGTTTCAATGTTATCCAGCATCATTCAACCCAGAAGACCGAGAACATCCTGTGAGTGCAGAGAGTCATGAACCTGGCTTCTGAGGGGGATATTGCCACAGCAGCCTGTGCTCATATATAGTGATAGAGGAAGCATGAGGGGGCAAACATTGGATGGTGGTAAAGTGGTTCTAAAGGCAAAAGGTATTTTTACCTTCATGCATTCTATGAGGTGCCAAACCCTGTTCTGTGTGTCTTATGGACATACAGAGCGGGACTTGGGAGCTAGCATGCAAAAGTGCCCCCATAGCAAGTGGTTTGCTATGGGGGAACTTGAAAAAGAGGAGCCAGGAGTGTCGGTGGGGGACCGAGAGCAGCATTAGGGCTGCTTTTGTGCAAAATAAGTATACCATTCCCCCCCCCCCCCCCCCCCCGTTTAATATTATCTTTATCATCATCCACCAACCAGACCTCCCTCCTGATTTCTTCTTTTTGCTCACCAACAGAGCTTTTCCACCCAGAAATCTTAGAGTTCCTTTGGCTGGAGCTTGCACATAATTAGGCACACATGAGCAAATAATCTGAGCTTGTTACTGTTCCGTTCATTGGCTACATACATTGGTACTATAACTATAGAATAGACTATTGATCTTTCATTTTATTTGTTCACAGAAAATCGTTGGAAAAATTGCAACATGCCTAGAACTACGCAGCGCCGCCCTGCAGGTATGTACTGGTAACACAACTACTTGTACTATTGGATCTGAAAGAAAAGACGTTAAAGTGAAATGTCACCCGCATGGTTCAGTAAATATTTTCCCCTTTTAATACTATTGTGCAGTGTTTTAAGGCCACTCCAGCCACATGGCTAAATACGCAGTTGAAGCTTTTATCTGATTTCCTTTATCTGCCGTAAGGGGAAGCACATATACCTGCTGTGTTCTATGGTTGTATAGCATAAAGAGGGCCAGTCTACAGTTTTATAGACTCAATGGCCACAGCAAAGCAAAAAAAGCCCTCCACTAGCCCCCTAAAATTTACAGCCTTTCCTTTTTAAAACAAAGGGCCAGATTCATAAAGAGTTACGTCGGCGTATCAGTAGATACGCCGACGTAACTCGGAATCTAAGCTCGTCGTAAGTTTAAGTGTATGCTCAAACTGAGACACTTAAACCTAGCTAAGATACGATGGGCTGCGCCGTCGTATCTTAGGGTGCAATTTTTCCGCTGGCCGCTAGGTGGCGCTTCCGTTGATTTCGGCATAGAATATGTAAATGACTAGATACGCCGATTCACGAACGTACGCTTGCCCGTCGCAGTAAAGATACTCCGTTTCCGTAAGAGATACGCTGCGTAAAGATAAAGCTGCCCCCTAGGTAGCGTAGCCAATGTTAAGTATGGCCGTCGTTCCCGCGTTGAAATTTGAAAATTTTGCGTAAGTCGTCCGTGAATGGGGCTGGACGTAATTTACGTTCACGTCGAAACCAATACATCCTTGCGGCGTAATTTGGAGCAATGCACACTGGGATATGTACACAGACGGCGCATGCGCCATTCGTAAAAAACGTCAATCGTGTCACCAATAATTAACATAAAACACGCCCCCTCATCCTTATTTTAATTAGGCGCGCTTACGCCGGCCCCATTTACGCTACGCCGCCGTAACTTAGGAGGCAAGTGCTTTGTGAATACAGCACTTGCCTCTCTGACTTACGGTGGCGTAGCGTAAATACGATACGCTGCGCCGCCGTAAAAATGCGCGGAACTACCTGAATCTAGCCCAAAGTATTTACAAGTCATCTCTTCCATAACAAATGTAAAGAACAAGGAACTCATGTGTTGGATTTTAAATTGCACCTGAACCCAGGAACAAAAATGTAATATATTGCAGCTTACCAGTCCTTTAGATGTGGTGGCTGCATTTATTTTTTTTATTTCAGTATTTTTCCCCTTTTTTATTTTTACATGGTAATCCTACGAGTAAGAAGCTTGCCATCTTTAAGCCTGGTACACACGATCGGATTTTCCGACAACAATTGTGTGATGGAAGGGTTTTGTAGGATAATCCGACAGTCTGTATGCTCCATCGGACAATTGTTGTCAGAATTTCTGACAACAAATGTTGGGTAGCCATGCTTTCAAATTGTCCAACAACAAATGTGTTCAGATTATCCAATCGTGTGTACACAAATCCGTCGGACTAAAATCCAAAGTACAAACACGCATGCTCTGAACCAATGCTAACCATCAGACAACATTGGCAGAAGTTGCCCAAAGGGTGTCGCTAAAGAGCAGAAAAAAACACTTAGTTTTGTGTATGTTGGCTGAAAAAGTTCTGCCGTGTGAATGCAGAACAAGTTCACGGACAACGCCCTTTGGACAAAAATCCACGGATTTGTCCCATGGAAATCAGATCGTGTGTACGAGGCTTTAGGATGACAACAATCATTCACTATGTAGGAGCAGCATTGTCATCCTAGGCTGCTTTCTTGATTTGGACTACAAAACGCTGGCATTCTCCTCATAAGGGATAGGTGTGTGTGTGTGTGTGTGTGTGTGTGTGTGTGTGTGTGTGTGTGTGTTTTTGTGTGTGTGTGTGTGTGTGTGTGTGTTTTTGTGTGTGTGTTTGTTTGTTGTGTGTTTGTTGTATGTTTTTATATTTGATCCGAGAAGATAGCTGGTAAGATACAATTATTTGAGGCTGCAATTTAGTACAGAAGTTACAAGGACACCAGAAAAATCTGTTGCTCCTGCCAGAAAACATGAACTTTCACATAATGTGCTTGGTCTGCAAACAAAAAAGTAATGCAGGCACCACACCTTAGGACTTGTAAGCTGTAAGTAATTTTTTTTATTGTTCTACATGTTGGCTGCTGTGTAGCAGACAGAGCCACAGTTCAGAGGATAGTGATGAACTGTGTGGATTCCAGCTGACTTTTTTCTGTGCATCCAGTGAGAGGTCTATCTGGCCTCCTGCCTTTCCTCATTGTGAGCTGTGAGATTGATGGCAGACAGACACTACATAACCTGCCTGCAGGACTTGAATGAAGAAGGGTGTGTCTCAGCTGAACAATAACATTTGACATTGAACAATGCCAACATATTGCATAAATATCACATCTGACATGTGAGCTCTTCCCTGAAGTCCAAAATAATGGCCGATCCAGAAACACTTTACATATGGGAAAAACTTAGATTGTGTGTGTGTGTGTGTGTGTAAAATATATACATATACAGTGGGGATCGAAAGTTTGGGCACCCCAGGTAAAAATTTGTATTAATGTGCATAACGAAGCCAAGGAAAGATGGAAAAATCTCCAAAAGGCATCAAATTACAGATTAGACATTCTTATAATATGTCAAAAAAAGTTAGGTTTTATTTCCATCATTTACACTTTCAAAATTACAGAAAACAAAAAAATGGCGTCTGTAAAAGTTTGGGCACCCTGCAGAATTTATAGAATGTACTGCCCCCTTTGCAAAGCTGAGATCTGCCAGTGTCATGGATTGTTCTCAATCATCGTCTGGGAAGACCAGGTGATGTCAATCTCAAAGGTTTTAAATGCCCAGACAATATCACCGTTCAGACGTTACAGCATTTTGGATTTTATCCTATACCTTCAGGAATCATCACTGGAACCAGCTCCATTGTTTAGCACAGTGGTCATCAACCCCGTACTCAGGGCCCAATAACAGGCCAGATTTTATGTATTACCTTGGGGAGATGCAGACTAGAATACTGCAATCACTGAGTGATGTATTTCAGTTATCTTGCAAACCTGGCCTGTTAGTGGGCCCGGAGGACAGGGTTGGTGACCACTGCTTTAGCATAAATATGGGTCTAGTTCTGGACACAGTACAGAGCAGAGTGTTTATTTTTTCCAAAAGAGAAGCTTCAAACTCTCTAATCTAAGATTAGAACTCTCCAGTCCAGAAGTGTGACTCTGCATTTGCATGAGAACCTCAAGTCTGAAGGTAACCTTCTTTTTTGAGGCAGTTCCATTTGCACAGTTTCACCCTGGACCTCTAAAATGCAACATTCTTTCACTGTGGGACAAGTCAGTCCAGTCCCTGGACAGACAGACTTATTTGGCACCAAGGACCAATTTGTCCCTTGTCTGGGCGTTCTCCCTCTGTCATTTGGAAGAGCCTCGCGATGGATGCCAGTTTGTTGCGTTGAAGAAGAGTCCTGGACACCTTTCTGGTGCAGGGGGGTTTGGTCATCATCGTGAGTCTTGTTTCCTGATCAACATACTGGAACATTCCTTGATTTGTCCGTGTCTGCAACATTGAAGCAACCTGCTGGCGTGTCATCCAATCCATGTTCAATTAAACTACAATTAAGTCAACCATCAAGGGCAAACCAGAAATCCTGCCGCAGCAAGAAAGCTGGATTGCATCCTGTGCTGGGCAGAACTCCACATCCACATACGTGTGGGAACCACTGGATGTGGACCTTCTTGGCCTCCCAGGTTCAACTGCAAATTGAACAGGTTTGTATCCAGGTACAGGGATCCTCTAACAAAAGCAGTGGATGCATGCGGTTGGTGACTGCATGCGGTCGGTATACTCTGACCTATGCCTTTCCTTCCCTGAAACTTCTTCCTCATCTGCTTCACAGGATCAAGATGCAGGGCATTTTGGTGATACTCCATAATTCTGGACTGGCCAAGGTGGACATGGTACACCGATCTAGTAAGACCACTGGCAAATGCTTGGTTTCCTATACCAGATCATCTGAATCTTCTGTCTCAAGGACAGATTTACGATCTTGCTTCAGTGTCTGGCTTTAACATCATGATCAGTGATTCCTATAATGTTAAAAACTTGAAATCTACCATGGAAGGGATACTTAATTTGGAGAGGGTCTGGGTCTTCCATTCTAAAGCCTCGTACACACGATCAGTCCATCCGATGAACGGTATGAAGGACAGTTGTACTAGGTTAACCGATGAAGCTGACTGATGGTCCGTCGCGCCTACACACCATCGGTTAAATAACCGATCGTGTCAAAACGCGGCGACGTAAAACACAACGACGTGCTGAAAAAAAAACGAAGTTCAATGCTTCCAAGCATGCATCGACTTGATTCTGAGCATGCGTGGATTTTTAACCGATGGTTTTGCATGCTAACGATGGGTCAAAACCAATCGGTTAGCAATCCATCGGTTACATTTTAAAGCAAGTTTGCTTTTTTTTAACCGTAGGTTAAATAACCTATGGCGCACACACACGATCGGTTTGGACCGATGAAAACGGTCTGATGGACCGTTTTCATTGGTTTAACCGATCGTGTGTACGCGGCCTGAGAGTTCACCATAGGATGAATTCTTATCCCCCCCCCCCCCCCAAAGATTCTGGATCGGCATCTTGCACATTCAAAGGTCAGGTTACCATCTTGTTTGGCGACCATTGGCCTGTCACTCCTTGACTGTAATCTTTTATACAGGGAGTTTCTTTATGTAGTTCCTTCTCCATTCATTTCCCTGTGACTGTAGAATCTAATTCTAGTTCTCACTGTGCTTCAGAAACCACGATTTTTAAAACTATAGAGACCTTGATCTGAACTGTACCCCATAAGGTGATATTCTTGTAGTCATCACCTCTTAGCTAGTGATCTTAACCTACAAGTAACCTTTTTGCATAGAGACAAGGTGGTGCCGAGGACCAGGACTTACTCCCTGCTTAAGGTAGTTTCTGCCTTTCATCCCAACCAACTCCAAATGACCAAAAATCTATTTTCCATCCATTGTCTGCCTGGAGTTGGTTCGGGCTGTAGGGCTGAAATTGGTCCTGAAACGGTGAATAGGGACGCACTGGACCGCTTCTGTGAGCCGCATGCGGCAATAGTGTGACCCAGCCTTGGTCCCGACATCTCACAGCCACTGCTTGTACAAAATGATTCCCTTTCTGTCACTCTTGACAGCCCCTATAAGGTCGAACCGGCTTCCCATTGCACCAAGTCTATATGGCTCAGAGCATTTAGAAGGAGTTGTGCTTTCGCAGTATCCTAAGAAATGTACCCCTAGAAATGTACTGCCTACTGCTCAGCCACCCGTGGATTACATCTGAGCAATCTGTCCTGAAGCACTGGGGTCCTCAATTCATAGTCCTGCCAGAAAACTACCTGTAAGAAGTTTGTATGTTAGCCCTGTGCTGGCATTGGTTTTCTCCCAGTACTTTGGTTTCCTTCCACGCTCCAAAGCTATGCTAGTAGGTTAATTGGATCCTGTCTAAATTGGTCCTAGTATGAGTGTATGCATGTGGTATAGGGGAGCTAGGACTGTAAGCTCCTTAAAGCGGGAGTTCACCCGAAAAACAATTTTTAACATTAGATTGAGGCTCATTTTGTCAAGGGGAATCGGGTGTTTTTTTTTTAAATCGAAGCAGTACTTACCGTTTTAGAGAGATCTTCTCTGCCGCTTCCGGGTATGGTCTTTGGGACTGGACATTCCTATTTGATTGACAGGCTTCCGATGGTCGCATACATCGCGTCACGAGTAGCCGAAAGAAGCCGAACGACGGTGCGGCTCTATACGGCGCCTGCTCACAGACGTTCGGCTACTTTCAGAAAATCGTGACGCGCTGTATGCGACCGTCGGAAGCCTGTCAATCAGACGGTCGCATACATCGCGTCACGAGTAGCCGAAAGAAGCCGAACGTCGGTGCGGCTCTATACGGCGCCTGCGCACCGACGTTCGGCTACTTTCGGAAAATCGTGACGCGCTGTATGCGACCGTCGGAAGCCTGTCAATCAAATAGGAACAGCCAGTCCCGCAGCCCATACCCGGAAGCGGTGGAGAAGATCTATCTCTAAAACGGTAAGTACTGCTTCGAATAAAAAAAAAAACACCTGATTCCCCTAGACAAAATGAGCCTCAATCTAATGTTAGAAATTGAGTTTTTGGGTGAACCTCCACTTTAAGGGCAGGAACTGTTTGTTTGTTCTTTTTATGTGCATTATGTAATGTACTGTGAAAATTGTCATTGCTCTATAAAATCCTGTAATATTATGTTCACTTTTTCAGTCCACGCAATCTCCAGAAGGGTTCAAGCTCGAAGATCTAAAGAAACTAGAGCCAGGTAAGTACACCGTTTTAAAGGAAACTTGTCACTGAGCAAAATGCCTGTGGGAAAGCGCTGATGGAAGCAGCCCTTCCTGAACTCCCTAACACTTAAGCCGTGTACACACAAGACCGATGGACCCATCAGTGTTTTTTCCATCGGTGTTAAAAAATTTAATATGCTTTACATTTTTCCTATGGATAAAAAAAAAATAGAAAAATCCGATCGTCTGTGTGGAACTCCATCGGAGAAAAATCCATGCATGCTCAGAATTAAGTCGACGCATGCTCGGAAGCAATGAACTTCATTTTTTCGGCTCGTTGAAGTGTTTTACGTCACCGCGTTTTGGCACGGTCGGAATTTAGTCTGATGGTGTGTAGGCAAGACTGATGAAAGTCAGCTTCATCGGAGATCTCTATCTCATATATTTTTTTTTTTCTAGTTCTTGGCAACCTTCTAACCTACAACAAAGAATTTCCTTTTGATGTCCAACCTGTTACTTTAAGGTGAGTGAACATTGGCTCCCTGGAGGAGGCATCTATTTTTTTTTTTTTTTTTTTTAACAGGGAATGGAGGCATCATTTTATACACGTCTATAAAAGGATCTGAACTGCAGCATTATTACTTTTTGTGACTTTCTTATTTTTATATGCCCGCTCTTCCATATTTTTTTTTATTGCAACAATTAAATATTTGTAGTGAAGCCCTTACAGAGGGGGTTTTGTCTCTTACTGAAAACACTGATTGCCTCCTTAACACCTTTTTTTAATACACTATATTGCCAAAAGTATTGGGACGCCTGCCTTTACATGAACTTTAATGGCATCCCAGTCTTAGTCCGTAGGGTTTAATATTGAATTGGCCCACCCTTTGCAGCTATAACAGCTTCAACTCTTGTGGGAAGGCCGTCCGCAAGGTTTAGGAGTGTGTCTATGGGAATGTTCGACCATTCTTCCAGAAGTGCATTTGTGAGGTCAGGCACTGATGTTTGATGAGGAGGCTTGGCTCGCAGTCTCCGCTTTTATTCATTCTAAAGGTGTTCTATCGGGTTGAGGTCACGTTGCAGCCAGTCAAGTTCCTCCACCCCAAACTCGCTCATCCACACTATAGGAGGAACTTGACTGGCCTGCACATAGTCCTGGCCACAACACGATTGAACACCTTTGGGATGAATTGGAGCAGAGACTGCAAGCCAGACCTTCTTGTCCAACATCAGTGCCTGACCTCACAAATGTGCTTCTGGAAGAATGATCAAACATTCACATAGACACACTCCTAAACCTTGTGGACCGCCTTCCCAGAAGAGTTAAAGCTGTTATAGCTGCAAAGGGTGGGCCATCCTGCACCCCCTCTTTCTGCCAACTTCATGGTCATTTTGAAGGTTTTGCAATTGTGGAATATTTGAACCCTACGGACTAAGACTGGGATGCCATTAAATTTCAAATGCATGTAAAGGTAGGTGTCCCAATACTTTTGGTGATATAGTGTATGTCAGCCACACAGGGGTGTATTGTTTTCAATGGATTGGCAATTTGAATGGTAAAAAAGCAGCAGTAAAGCACCACCACTGTGTGACGGTACATAGCAGTTAACAGAGCCTGCATTTGAAATGAGCAAATATGGCTCCCCCATGTGTATATATTGCAACTATATGCTGAAAAGTGGCTTTGTGAAACAAAAAAAAAATTAATCAATGTAGGCTGTAAAAAAAAAAAAATTAAAGCCCATACATTCTTCTTTATCTCTCCTTTCAATGCTTAAAAAAATAGCAGGCAGAGGGTACTTGCCCATTATAGCCGGCTTACCCCAGTGCTGGCCCTTCTCCATGCAGTGTTTTTTTTATTTTTTGGGCAGAGCAGACTTGCTTAGTTACACTTTAAGGAATATATATTTCCTTTAAACATTTTACACACTCTTACTGCGGCACTCCATTGTTATTCATTGGCTTGTAAGTATGATTTCTAACCAAAGAAAAGGAACATGGAGATGTCGCAAGTCGCACGGATGTTTAATCGTGTTCATTGCTTGTTCTGTAGGAGGATTTTTGCACCAGGAGATGAGGAGAACTTGGAAGTGGAGGAAGAGGAAGAAGATGGAGGTGCTGGGGTGGGTTCTCCAGACTCCTTTCCAGCCCGTGTACCGGGTAAGTGCTTTTTCTTTCTTGGGGTATTCTAAAGACGGAAGGTTAGGATGGCAATTCTTAGAATTCTTTTCCACTCATTATTATACCAGCTCCTGCTTGTTAAAGGGGTTGTAAACCCTTGTGGGTTTTTTTTCACCTTAATGCCTGAGCCCCGTATTTCCCTTGGCAAGGACATGCTGTCCCGGCTCTTGATTGGATAGATTGATAGCGGCGCAGCCATTCGCTTCCACTGCTGTCAATCGAATCCAATGACGCGAGCGCTGGGGGGTTGGGCCGAGTCCGTCATTCGTGTCTATGGATTCAAATGCTGGACTCAGGAGCGCGCCTGCAAGGTAACACCCCCCCCCCCCCTTCGGGAGAGCACTTCTCCTAGGGGGTTATCTGATGCGGGGAGGAGCCACGAGAACTGCCGAGGGACCCCAGAAGAGGATGTTCAGGGCCACTCTATGCAAAACGAGCTGCACAGTTGAGGTAAGTATGACATGTTAGTTAAAAAAAAAAAAAAAAAGCTTTTACAATCACTTTAAATCATTTTCATTTATTATTTTTTTGTGTTTATTTTCTTTTTGTGTTATGCATTTGTGTGACATTTTTATAATGGATTATGATGAGAGAAATTTATTTGGCATCAATCAGCTGTAGGGAGTACTAATGTGAGCATTGGTTTGTAAAAGTACTGTGATCTCTGACCACTCCTGCAGCATCTCTCCAAGCCCCAGCCACTCCTGCAGCATCCCTCCAATCCCCAGCCACTCCTGCAGCAATGCCCCAATCCTCAGCCACTCCTGCAGCATCTCTCCAAGCCCCAGCCACTCCTGCAGCATCTCTCCAAGCCCCAGCCACTCCTGCAGCATCCCTCCAATCCCCAGCCACTCCTGCAGCAATGCCCCAATCCCAAGGCACTCCTGCAGCATCCCTCCAATCCCCAGCCACTCCTGCAGCATCCCTCCAATCCCCAGCCACTCCTGCAGCATCCCTCCAATCCCCAGCCACTTCTGCAGCATCCCTCCAATCCCCAGCCACTTCTGCAGCATCCCTCCAATCCCCAGCCACTTCTGCAGCATCCCTCCAATCCCCAGCCACTTCTGCAGCATCCCTCCAATCCCCAACCACTCCTGCATTTGTTTTTGCAATTTTTATTTTCTAAACTTGCTTTGACATTTCATAGGGAGTAGTGTAATAATGTATGTGCATGTTCTTATTTCTCCCTGTGCCTTGACTCGGTGCTCCCCGCATGCTCCATTTGTTGTCACTGCATTGTGCTTATACCCACGCTACCTCCATGCATGGCCTCTACATGTGCTGGTATCCCTTCTATCATCACAGGAGCCATTCAAGGTAGGGATACATGGAACACGTTCTTATTTTACTTTCCCTTTTTTTTCATTTATAATTTCTTTGTATTGATTTAGTTTGTGTTCTTGCATCTACTGCTCGATTTTTTTTTAATTTGTGTTTTTAGTGTGAAAATAGAAATTAGTGAAGAGGGTTTTAATTGGCAAGAAAAATAGTGATGTTGCCTAGGTCAACCTAGGGATGGGGAAAAAATCAATTTGAATCTTGAGTCGAGTTGGGAGGTCAAATCGATTGACCGGCGCTCCGTGGACTAGGCCAAAGCCGCTGCCTCGCCTAAAAATCCCTACCCGCAGCTCCTTGGACACCGCGCCGGTCTATCAGAAAAAAAAAAACTGATTTGAATAGTGAATCGATTTTTTTTTTTTTTTTTATCACAGATTTTTTTGGGGGACAAAATCGACCAGCTCTAGGTCAACCAATTTAATATTTTCTTTCAAATAAAGACAACTGCAGTGTGTTTTCTGTGGGTAACAGACGTTTTCCTGTACTAGCCCTCTGAAAGCTGAACTCCAGGCAGATATAATAGAAGTAGATGAGTGCAGCTTTGTAGTAATATTAAGCCGAGTAAGCAGAGATCCCTCCTGCAGCGCTATTGTGTTCTGCTGGCAATTTCGTATGTGTATATATAAATGTATGTATGTATGTATGTATGTATGTTTGTGGTGTGTGTGTTTGTTTTTTTTTTTTTTTTTTACATTTCTGTGTATTTAGCAGGAGTTCATCTGCAATCCTTATCAAAAGTTTATTTGTTTGAAAGCCGAGAGCGCCCAACATCGAGTGCTAACGCGTTTTTAGCTGTACACCTACTCGACTTTAAGGCTATTTAGTCAAAATGCATAAGCAATCTTGTTGATGTTGGATGCCATTTGACTTTCAAATTAAAGCGGAGTTCCGGCCACAATTTCACTTTTTAAATATAAATACCCCTGTAATACACAAGCTTAATGTATTCTAGTAAAGTTAGTCTGTAAACTAAGGTCCGTTTTGTTAGGTTGTTACAGCATTTAGACACTTTATAAAATAGAAATTGACTGGGGCCATCTTAAGTGTGGGCATCATGAAGCCAGACTGTATGACTTCCTAGATTTCAGCCTTGCAAATCTCGCACATGCTCAGTGCTGCACAAGCAGTGTCAGATCAGGTTTCAGCACCTGTGCTGTCCAAGTCACATGATTCTTTGAGACTGGGGAGTGCACAGACTCCTGGAAAGTTACACCCACTACATTCCCAGGAGTCTGTGCGGTGTAGGTTAGGAAGCATTAAGAACCTAGGTGCAGGAAGAAGGAAGATTAACTATTCTGCCTAGCAACAACACTTTGAAAGCATCTAAAAAAAAAAAAAAATTTCCGTAAAGGACTAATGACATTTTTTTAAAACTACTGATGTAATGTTATATTTATGGGTGGAACTCCACTTTAATAAACTTTTTTTTAGTATTGCAGTAGCTATTTTGCCTATTTTGTATGATTAATGGAAGGCTAACAGGAGTCCAGCTATTTTTATTTAGATAGATACAGTGGGCCAGATTCAGATAGATCAGCGGATTTTTAGATCCGCGTAACCTATGTGATTTAAGATCCACCGCCGCAAGTTTTTGAGGCAAGTGGTTAATTCACAAAGCACTTACCTCAAAACTTGCGGCGGCGTATCGTAAATCCCCTGGCGGAATTCAAATTCCGCGGCTAGGGGGAGTGTAGTATTTAACTCAGGCGCGTCCCCGCGCCAATTTAACTGCTCATGCGCCGTCCGAATTTTCCCGGCGTGCATTGCTCTCAATGCCTTTGCTAGGGCGTCATTGGTTTTGGCGTGAGCGTAACTTGCGTCCAGCACTTTAGTTAATCGACTTAAGCAAACGATGTAAAATTTCAAAATTTGACGCGGGAACGACGGCCATACTTAACATTGGCTGCGCCTCATAGACCCAGGGGTAACTATATGCCGGAAAAAGCCGAACGCAAACGATGTAAAAAAAAGCGGCGGGCGTTCGTTTCGGAATCGGCGTAACTGCTCATTAGCATAATCGTTGCGTAAAAGATAGGGAAGCGCCACCTAGCGGCCGGCCTGGAATTGCAGCCTAAGATCCGATGGTGTAACACAGTTACACCT
>NC_053492.1:428755460-428780460 GCF_905171775.1 Rana temporaria
TTGCATACACACACGGTCACACAAATGTTGTCGGAAATTCCGAACGTCAAGAACGCGGTGACATACAACACGTACGACGAGCCGAGAAAAATGAAGTTCAATAGGCTCTTCTGCTTGACTCCGAGCATGCATGGATTTTTGTGCGTCGGAATTGCATACACACGATCGGAATTTCCGACAAGAACTTTTGTTGTCGTAAAAATTGAGAACCAGCTCTCAAACATTTGTTGATGGAAATTCTGACAGCAAATGTCCGATGGAGCATACACACGGTCGGAATATCCGACCAAATGCTCACATTGAACATTTTTTGTTGGAAATTCTAATCGTGTGTATGCTGCATTATTCTTCAGTGATGCTTTGAAACTTTGCCTTTGCCTCGTCTGAAGTTACTAAAGGGGTGTAATGCAAGTAACTGGCACACATAGTCTACAGCTCGAGTCATTTAAAACACATTCTTAAAGCCGGTTTACACTGGGGCGGCACGACTTCGGGGGTAACTCGGCACGGCGTCCTAAAGACGACTTCAGAGGCGGCTTGCAAAATGACTTCTGTATAGAAGTCAATGCAAGCCGCCCCGAGTAGCCCCCAAAGTCGTACAAGAACCCTTTTCTAAGTCTGCAAAAATGCAGTGTCCTTGCCACTTATTGTGAGCTGATTTGAAAGCACAAACTTTGTTATCTTCCTTCCAAACTATCTTGTGTAAACTTCCCCTGCCCCCCATGTAATGGAGATGAAGAGAGGAAGAAGTGACTTGTTCTCGTTAGATGATTTTGAAATTAAAGGTAGCCTGTCTGAAGCTTTGGAACAAATTAGGATTATGTCATCCTCCTTAGATATCCTACAGTGAACCACAGAGGTGATCATTGCAAACCCATTCATTTGAGGTGGTGAGCCCCTGGAGGGGCTGAGGCGTCCAGAAACCCCAGTGTTTTCTGAGCCAAGGAGGAGGTGATCGTTTTGGGAACTGCCTAGACACTCACTACATGCACTTTACCACTGCATGGGGTGTAGGGATCTGGTGAGTGGGGAACTGTAAGGGAGCACAGATGTCACTTGATTTACTGCACAACTGGCTGTGGAGGGGGGTGTCTGTGTAATGTGCAGGGTGCTGTGTAATGTAAATGGGTCAAGAGGTGCAGAGTGCTGTGTAATGTAAAGGGGTCCAGGGGTGCATGGTTCTGTGTAATGTAAAGGAGTCCAGAGGTACAGGGTGCTGTGTAAAGGGGTCCAGAGGTGCACGGTGCTGTGTAAAGGGGTCCTGAGGTGCAGGGTGCTGTGTAATGTAAAGGGGTTCAGAGGTGCAAGGTGCTGTGCAAAGGGGTCCAGAGGTGCAGGGTGCTGTGTAAAGGGGTCCAGAGGTGCAAGATGCTGTGTAATGTAAAGGAGTCCAGAGGTGCAGGGTGCTGTGCAAAGGGGTCCAGAGGTGCAGGGTGCTGTGTAATAGAAAGGGGTCCAGAGGTGCAGGGTGCTATGTAATGTAAAGGAGTCCAGAGGTGCAGGGTGCTGTGCAAAGGGGTCCATAGGTGCAGGGTGCTGTGTAATAGAAAGGGGTCCAGAGGTGCAGGGTGCTATGTAATGTAAAGGAGTCCCAGGGGTGCAGGGTGCTATGTAATGTAAACGGGTCCAGAGTGCAGGGTGCTGTGTAATGTAAAGGGGTCCAGCGATGCAGGGTGCTATGTAATGTAAAGGGTTCCAGAGGTGCAGTTGTGGAGAGGGGGTACACAGTAGTGACAAAGAGATATTGGCGGATGCAGAGGTATGCAGGGGGCACAGTGTTTTTTTTTACATTTTTAATGTGGGGGGTGCCAGATATGGGATCTGCCCCGGTGCCAAATGCTCTAGGTACGCCCCTGTCCTCCACACTCCTCACCTAGCCGAGTGGTTAGCAGGTAAAACCAGCCTCAGCTCCATTCATCCAAATATTGATGTTTACCTACATCAATATTTAGGCAGCTGATGATGGTATTTATTCCCCTGCCGCCAGAAGACCCTCATCTCAATGATTAAGCCTTGAGGATGGGGCGAAACATGTTGGAGTCATAATCTGGATGTATTGAGCTGAGGCTGCTTTTACCTACTACCTACTCGGGCCGGATGAGGTGTGTGGTGGCAGTGCTATCTCTTCCTATTTCTGGAGTATGGACGGATCTTTCCTCAGCCTGCACCCTCACTATTCAGCGGCATCCAACTCATCAGACCTTGACAGCCTGAGCAGGGACACTTAAACATTTATTAGCGGTCACAAGGAGAGAACTCCAACTTCAGAAGAGGCAAAGCTTCTGGACAGCAACAATAGCAGCTAATCTTTGTTGTTGCCCTGGCTTAGGAAGTAAAAGGAACAGGATTCAGAATGGTCAAAGGTTAGCATTACATTTCTAATCAAATTATTTAAAAATAGAAGATATTATTAATGATTATATGTAGGAAAAACCTTGCAAAGGACACTTTTTTTCAGTTTTTGTTTAACAGTTTAACAAAAAATGGAGATTTGCCATCAAGGAGCTTGCACATCTTGTGTACATTCCAGGAGTTGTTTATCTTCTCAAAAATTCTAAAGGGTTGCTCGCTCAGCCTTTGCAATATTTTGGAGTAGGGTTTTTGTGTATCTGCGTTGTGTGGAACGAATGCTGGGATAAAACCCACCCACCTGTTTCCCAGGATTTCTCATCCAAACCTAATTCCGTAGGGGGTTTACAGTTTACAATACAGCCAAGCGCTGGCTTACACTTAACATTCTGCAAAATATAGATCCGCTGCAGTCTGCAGATTTTCCTTCTTTTTTTTTTTTTATATTTAACTTTAAATGTGTAACTGTTGTGAGTGTTTGTTTGAAAAAGGATGCACTGATCTCGGTCTGCAAATTAGACATTCCTGTTTCATAGCCATGTCATTTATTGTTGATTTAATATGAACACAAAGGAATGAAAAATACAGCGAAGCGCATGACAGAGTCTATTCACTTGCCAGAGAAAAATACAGAATACGTTTCTGTAGACCATGTGATTATTACAGAAAAAAAACAGAGACCCACCAGAGCCAGGTCATGGAAATGACACCACGGTGCAGAAGAATTAAAGTGCTGGCTTTCTACTTTCAGGATGTTTTTGAAAAGGAACGCAGAGTCTTTTTATAGAAAACCCGGGAATCCGAACCTGGGAGCATGACAAAAAAATATATAAACAGTGGTTACCTTACATTTTACATTGCAAATTTTAATTGAAACTTATCAGTATATATATATTTATATATATATATATATATACTGTGACAGGAAGTCAGGTAAATCTGTGGGTGTTGTCACAGACGGGACATACATTTCTGCCTTGTTTAGACAATACACCAATTGTTATTAGGCGTCGGCTGCAAAAGTAGCCAGGAAAGGTTTAAGGGCGTTGGAAAACTTCAGCTGTTCAGAATGAGGCAATTAAGGCCTCTATAAGTAATCCAGAGGATTACCACTGATTTGCTGCATCCTGAGGCTTTGTGAGTAAGGAGAGCAGTGTACTGAAAGTCTTCTGAGGAGGTGATTGATTTTTCTGTGTGATAAAAATCAAAAGACTATTGTTTTTCTGCTGTATGATCAGCAGTGTCTGCCCAGCACTAGGCTGTGCCAGACTCCATAGATAGGTTCCTGTGTGGTGAAGATAGACGCCCCAAGTGACCAGGGTTTATTTTATGTTTGATTTTGTTTATGCTGTTTGGATGCTTGCATTTGTTTCCAGCAAGATGGAAGAATAAACCAAAATCTTTGTTTTCAACCGTCTTCGACTGCCTGTCTGTATAAATTCAGTGTGTAGTGAACCCATCCAAGGGGTCACTCATCCCGCTACCAAGCTAACCCCTTACAATACATATATATATATGAATATATATATATATATCGGGCGTGACCCGCACGACATCCCGGAAGTGACGCCTGCGCTACATAGCCATACCCTACCTGGAAGTGATTGCGGTGTCTGCAAGGAGATACACGCGGATGCCTCTGGATGGCTGATCACGGTGATAGCGCCCTCTTGGGTCACATTATTTGCTTGTTCATTTTTAACTGTGTACGTAGTTAGAGCCGGTTCACACTGGGGCGACCTGGGATCCGACTTGAAGTTCCCCCAAGTCGTCCCAAGTCGCGTGGTTGAGAAAATCAATGAAAGTGAATGGGAGCCATCTTAATACACACTAATGAAGTCGCTCCGACTTCAGAAAAGGTTCCTGTACTACTTCAATCCGACTTCTAGGCAACTTGTAGGCAACTTGTACCCATTGATTTCAATGGAAGTTACCTCAGAAGTCGGATCACTGTCTTAACTGAAGCAGCAATACAGGAAGATAACATACATTTCTCAGGCAACCCCACCCCCCTCCCTCCCACAGAGCTGATTGTTGTTTGATTGGCCACTGGAAAGCCTCCTGTCCTGGAGGCGACTTGAAGTTGCCTTGTACTGTCCTGGAGGCAACTTGAAGTTGCCTTGTAAGTTGCCTGATGATTCATACTCAAGTCGTGTCCAAGTTGCCTCCCAAAGTCGTGCTGGAAGTCGTGTTGCCCCTGTGTGAACCGGCTCTTAGTATTAAGGGGTTCTCTGTTTTGTATGGGGATGTGCAATTATTTCTTGTGTTTTATGACGTTCATTGGAGCCCCTGTACCTGTGGATCTCTGTGGATAGTGAGGTTTAAGAGCAAACTGGCTGGGGAACAATGGTCTTAAAGGGGTTGTAAAGGTTAAAAAAAAAATCCCTAAATAGCTTCCTTTACCTTAGTGCAGTCCTCCTTTACTTACTTCATCCTTCGATTTTGCTTTTAAATCACCTTATTTCTTCTGAGAAATCCTCACTTCCTGTTCTTCTGTCTGTAACGCCACACAGTAATGCAAGGCTTTCTCCCTGGTGTGGAGTGTCGTGCTCGCCCCCTCCCCTGGAATACAGGAGAGTCCGGACGCTCTCTATGTTGCGGATAGAGAAAGGAGCTGTGTGTTAGTGGGTGTCCTGACTCTCATGTAGTCCAAGGGAGGGGGCGAGCATTACTGTTTACTTTGGTGGAAGGTGCACACTGAAACAACCATTTTAATATCACCCATGATGTTTTGAACTTTTCCTACTATCATCGCTGCACAAAAGACTGTTTACTGTGTTGCTCTATCACACAGTTATCATTTTAATGTATAATTAGCGCTGTTTTAGTATCCAAGGGAATCAGTAATTGGACTGTTTTATCGATATACTATCTATTTTCATCTTTTTGCAATTTTTAAATAGCTGCTTAGTAATATTCTTTTATATTTTTAAGATATTTTTGAATATATTTTTATTTGTATCCTTATATTTTATATCGATACACATACTACTAGAGAGCTGTGGGACAGAATTAGCGCTGAGTGGTGTATTGTGGGCCGCATTATACACCTTTTTTTAAATATATACAGTATATATATATATATATATATATATTTCAGCATCACCTGCCAGGGCTCTTAGATGACCAGATTACCAACGGAAAGGATTAGGGTAGACCACTGTAGCAATGCCTGGATAACAAATGCAAAGTGGAACCATATTTAAAACATTTTGACATCTGCTGAATTGAACGAACCCATAAATATCTTGACTTGGTCAATCAAAATGTCCGAAGATTGGTACCTAGAAGAAGACTGACCAAAGATGTCTGTGAGGGAGCTCCAGGATACCACAGGAGTGGAGGTGAGTATAGTTCTACTTCAAGTAGGTGAACTGCATTACCTGTATACAACTCAAGGTATAAAATGTATGTTTAGACCAATTTTTGTTTTGTTTTGGCTAGAGTAGGGAAGGCACCCCTGTCAAGTCTGTATGGCTGTCTGTGTCCCTGTGTCCCTGTGACCCTCTCAGTTCATCCTGGTGGCTGCTATCATCAAGATTGAAAGTGAACATTTTATAGGTGTTACCAAAAAAAGTGATAAGATAAGAGATAAAAAGGGAATTTTCCATCAGTTTTTAGAGATTTCCTCTTTCTAGTGTATCTAGAAGAAAAATGGAAGAGAAGGAAAATGCCCATTGCAGGATACAGATAGGAAACATATAAACAAACAGTGGTTTTACCGCCTCAATAGTTGAACCAAAACTGAAGAAAATCTGGACTGGACCACCTTTGCATCCCCACCACTGTCCCCTCCTCCCTGGTCCCGCTGTTTAGTAGTCTCATCGTGGTGGATGGGAAGGGGGTCCAGTGTAAGGTCTCCTTACAGATTTTCTGTAAAGGTGAACTTACATTTAAAATTTAAAGAATGTGAAAACCCAACATTTCATATTCCTTATATGTGCCTGTGCCTGATGTACGTGTACTTGTATGTATCCTGTTCTTTGTATTGCATCCTTTGTGTGAAATCCCTGGTGATCCTGCCGGTCCTTCTGCTTTCCCCAGTAAGTACAAAACACACCATGGTCAGTTCACTATTGCCTCATTTCCACTGAACGGATCAGTTCGGTACGGTACACTATTTTGGGCGTTTCCATTATGAAAGCGTGCCATAAAACCGAACCGTACTGCACCATTCAGGGTTCTGCTTCAGATGTGGGGCCATAGAAATTGGAACGGTACTGTTAGGGTGGAGCTACTGGCGTCACACAGTACATTCCACTGATTGCTGGACAGAAAACAGCTGACGTTAAAGCAAAGGGCCAAGCAAACACCACGTCGCCTTTCAGTCCATATAAAGGAGAAAGATGCCGGCAAACAACAGCAAGGTCTGGTTATCTCAGGAACTATCTACTTTCTTAGCGATAATTGGCGATAGCGGTATTCAGAGTGAGCTTGATGGATCAGTGAGAAATGAAAAGATGTATAAAGATATTTCTCAGCAGATGGCAGCCGAGGGATTTGAACGGACGTCAGGTCAGTGTAGGGCAAAGCTTAAAAAGCTTTAAGTACAATATAAAAAAATTAAAGACGCCAACAGCCGTAGTGGAAACTGTCCGAGTACTTGGAGGTGGTATGACACCATGGATACCATTTACGTTCATCGGCCGGCAAACCAAGGCAGGAAGGGAGGTCTGGACTGTGCAACTGCAATTCTCGAATCCATGGTAGACCCCTTTGGTAAGTGTTTTTTTTTAAACTTGGCATAGGACATCGCTGTGCTAACCATTTGAAAAAAATATATAACCATATGTTTTTTTTCAGAAACAGTTGATGGACTCTCCAATGATGCGTCAAACTTTTCAGATGATGGACCTTCAACGTCTTTCAGCAGCACCAGTAGTATTTCATCAAGCCAACCACAGGGTAGCCAACCACAGGGTAGCCAGCAACCACAGAGTACGCCCAATGCACCCCGTCACTATGGTAAGACATGATGACAATAGAGACATTTTGAATTTTCTTAAAGTAAATCAGCAGTGGGGCAGATGTGCAGGGGGTACAGTGGTGGAAGACATGAGAAGTGGGGTTCAGCAGTGGGACAGATGTGCAGGGGGTACAGTGGTGGAAGAAATGAGAAGTGGGGTTCAGCAGTGGGGCAGAAGAGCAAGTAGGACAGATGTGCAGGGGGTACAGTGGTGGAAGAGATGAGAAGTGGGGTTCAGCAGTGGGGCAGAAGAGCAGTGCTGTGTATTGGTGGAGCAGATGAGCAGGGGGAACAGAGGTTGGGCTGTCGATCAGTGTGGCACAGTCTAGTGGGGCAGATGAGAAAGGGGCTTATAGTAGTGGTTTGACAGATGTTACCAAAAACAATATTTTGGTCTTTTGTATATTACAGGTGAAAGGAGACAGTTGCAGTTGGATCTGCGCACAGTCAGGGAGGATATGAGGGCAGCAGAAGAAAGGCAGCTGGAAAGAATGGAGAACCTTTCTGAGAGAAGGTTTCAGGCACTGCGTCAGGATGCACAGGAAGCTATGCGCCAGGAGGCAGAAATCGCCCGGAAGCAGATGGAGAAGTTGGCTACCTTCAACCAGGCCTTCCTCGGTGTCCTTGGTCAGCTTGGAGCCAGTAGTCAACCCAGGTCACCACCCAGACAGTAGTGCTTTTCATGCAGCACAGGACCTGTACCCATGTTTTTGTTTAAAAAAAATGTAGTTAAAGGGGTTTTTAAAGGTTAGTTTTTTATTTTCTAAATAAGTTCCTTTAGCTAGTGCATTGTTGGTTCACTTACCTTTTCCTTACATTTCCCTTCTAAAAAAATTTTTGGTCTGAATTTCTTATCCGATCGGTATTTTGTCAGTCAGAACAGCTTACTGAACAGCTTACTGAACAGCTTACTGAGGAGGAACAGGAAGTGAGAAATTCAGACAAAGAAAACAAAGAAAAAAACATTTAGAAGGGAAATTGAAGGAAAGGGTAAGTGAACAAACAATTCACTAGCTTAAAGGAATCTATTTAGAAAATAAAAAACAAACCTTTACAACCCCTTTAACTTTTTGTAAAAAATGTTTCTATATTTTAAAAATTTTTACTTTAAAGAATATATAGAAAGATGATTTTTTTGTTGAATAAAACACATGCGAGATGTCTTTGAGAATGTCTGATTTAATTTAACACTTTATTAAAAATATAGCAAAAAGTAATAAAACATTTTAATAATTCATGGTAAGAACTTAAACGTTAAGGTGCCGCATTAGAGCCTGACGTATTTCACTGCACTCTTCTTCCATATCCTGTGCTACTATTACTGGTACTGGCTCTTCTAGAGATGTATTCCAATCCTGGTCAAAGTCTTCTCCATGACTTTCACAAAGATTGTGAAGAGCACAGCAAGTTAGTACCATGGATTTGGCAAGTTTAATGTCACTGTAATTCCTCTTCATAAGACACCTCCATCTACCCTTAAGTTTTCCAAAAGCATTTTCCACTACGACACATACCCTGGATGTTTTCTTGTTGTAGGTTTGATTTTCTGTTGTAAGGCGGCCATTGTCAGGAAAGGGTTTCAGAAGCCAATTTTGTAAAGGGTAGGCAGAGTCCCCAAGCATATGATAGCCAACATTCACCCCACAAAAGTTCTTAGAGCAAACAGGGTACAGGCCTCCCTGGCCAACCCAATCCCAAAATGTGGACAATCGTAGAACCCGAGCATCATGCAAACTCCCAGGCTTTCCTACATTCACATTCCAGAATAGTCCCTTGCCATCCACTACTCCCTGGAGGATGATGGAATGCCAGCCTTTTCTGTTGAAGTAGTCAATGTGGTATTCTTGTGGTGCTATTATTGGTATGTGTGAGCCATCAATAGCACCAACACACTGTGGAAGGCCGCACCTGTTCTCAAAGTACTCAGCCATGTCTTTAAGCTTTTCCCTGTCCGGAAAATGAACAATTTCAGGAGCTAGCAATGTGCACACAGCCTTACAGAAGTCCTGCACACACCGGCACACTGATGATTTACTGACACCAAAAAGATGACCTATACTTCTGTATTCACTGTTTTTAGCCAGCTTCCATAGTGCAATGGCAACTTGTTTCCTCACAGGCAAACTGGCTCTGAAGTTGGTGCTTTGCTTCTTCATCGCTGGACGTAGCTTGGCACAAAGGTATGAGAAGGTTTCCTCTGACATTCTTAAATTCTGCACCCACTGTGTGTGTGTGAATCCACATGCCACCACTCATTGGCACAGGGGAAAGCCCAAATGACTGGTCGGCGGCGCTGCTTTGCCAAAAGGAGAAGCATCTAAAAAAAAAACACAGAAGGTATCATATCACAAAAAATAAAACATCATTCAACATATATAACATAAGTGTCAGTCAGTGTGTGTGTGTGTGTATGTCGAGTTGGTGGGTCAGTGTGTGTGTGTTAGGTTGGTGGGTCAGTGTGTGTGTATATGTCAGGTTGGTGGGTCAGTGTGTGTGTGTGTCAGGTTGATGGGTCAGTGTGTGTGTATATGTCAGGTTGGTGGGTCAGTGTGTGTGTGTGTCAGGTTGATGGGTCAGTGTGTGTGTATGTCAGGTAGGTGGGTCAGTGTGTGTATATGTGTGTTTCAGGTAAGTCGGTCAGTTGTGCTTACCCTATAGCGCTGCCGTTTTTGTCTTAGCCGCACAAATGTGTACTTCTCCTCCCGCCTAAACATCCAAGCTAGAAGTTTTCTTTTCTTTTCTGCTGTGTTTCTCATTGCCGCTCACAACCTTCTCTCATACAGTGCAGCATCTATTTTGACTACAAAGAACCAAAAGGCAAGTAGAGAATAGACGAACTGCTGAATGACCTCCATTGTTGTTGTTGTTTGTCTGGCGCTGAGTGACGCTGCATCACGTTTCTCATCACATAAGTGTGACATCACGAGAGGCATTTTTTCTAAAAACCTGTATGGCCCCTGGCAGTCCGACTTGCAGTGGAAACGCTCACCAGAATAGACCGGACAATTCTAAACGTTCCAAACTGTACCGACCCGAACCGATCAGCTCAGTGGAAACGAGGCGTATCTGTGCTCTCCTCCGATGATCAGACTTGTCCTGCCACTCCACCTTGCACAACCTTACGGCGGGAAGCTCAGTGTGCTGCATTTTCTCACCCCCAGCTTATGCAGCTGAGAACAAAGGAAATGTGATCACTTGTTGTTTATAATGTTTTTTATATCTATACACAAACTTTTTCTTTTATTTCTATTTAAAATTGCATGGGTTGTTTTACAAGGTGAGGGTTTATAGTCACTTTAAATATTTGCTGGAGTGTATCTTTTAAATTTTCATGATATTAATGTATTTTAGGAAACAACTAAGCACTACATTCTAGTACTTTTATGCATAGGTAGAAGATACAAGCTTTACAAGATTATCCTACTTAGGAGTCAGTGTGTCTGCAGGCTTTGATCTCTACTTTGTGCTCAATGAGCCCTAAAACCGTCTTCTTCAAAAATATGGCAACATTTTTTTTCACTTTAATCCTGCAAAAAAACAGGATCATCAGCATCTCACAAGCCAGGATCGTGCCCATAACTCGAGATTTGAGGAGCTAACGGGCGTAATAACAATAAAACGGCACTTTAAAAAAACAACATATCGGGAAACAAGTTAATTCACATTTGTACCTCGTATTAAACTTTTATTCACTTCTTGGCTCAGTTTGTTTTTCCAGATTAATGGCATGCAGTAAATCATAAAAAATTTGCTTTTCGACCATGTGCACTTAATATAATACATCCACAGTAAAAATTGTTATTTGCTCCAGAGCCCCTTCTATAATGTTTAAAATCAGATTTATATAAGAATCTAATTTTTGGCACAACTTGACATGTGTGATTCCATTAAGTCTCCTGGGCATTTTAAGAGTCCTGTGAGGTAGCTTGGCTGGTTATACGCATTTCAAGTAAGAAAATGATTGGCACAATTTGTGTGATAAATATCCAAGCCATTACAAAGTGCTTCTCAATCCCAACACAGCAGACAGAAAACACATGGAACTCTGAAACAAGTTTGATTTTGAGCCTTAAAAGACCCCAACAGCTTGGCCCATTTTTCTCTTGTTCTTTAAAGTGAACAAGAAGTTGGGAGGTGTTATATTGGATTAATATAAGATCTAATTAGATCAATTTAAAAGTGGTCACATATATATATGTATCCTAATAAAAGATATGTCATTGTGTCTGCTACAGAGTAGCAAATGGCAATTGTATAAAGACGAAGAATAAAGAACCAAAGTAATATTTATGTCCTATATAACTATCATTAATCTCCAAATTTTATGCCAGTCATCTTTTAACTTTAGCTTGCTCAATTAAGCTTTGACAATAAAACCTGGAAGCTGATTGGTTACTATGCAGAGCTGCACCATATTTTGTGTGCACCAGTTTTTCAATCTCCCTTCAAATGGCTAAAAATTGTGAACATTTGACCATCACACCTGCTGGACATCTAATTCCAAAAGAATTGGCTTTAACCTCCCTGGCGGTATGATAATGTCAGTTTTTTGATGCTGTAAGCAATACAACTATTTTGCATGGAAATTTGCACGGTCGTTTGTTGTGATGAAAAAAAAAGGTAATTTTTTCTCATGAAAAAAACCAACGTTTTTCAAACTTCATTTTAAAAAACGACATTGCCTACACACCATCGTTTTTTTTTTAAATGCTCTAGCAAAGCGTGGTTACGTTCAGCACGTATGGCGGCACTCTGTTCCATTCAAGCTCGCGTCATAACTTGCTTCTGAGCATGCGCGGGTTTAAAAACGTCGTGAAAAATGACATAAAAAATTGAAGCATGCTCGAATTTTCTTTTTGTCGTTTTTCAAAAGACATAAAACAACGTTTTCCCCACACACGGTCATTTTAAATGACGTTTTTAAAAATGTAATTTTTTTCATCACAAAAAACGACCGTGTGTACGTGGTATTAGAAATAACTCACTTAAATCTGTCCAAACAAGAGTCTAGTAGATATCCCGGGTATGATAAAGTTTGAAACACTAAATCATTAATTATAATATAATAAATAACTATAAATAATTATAGCAAATAATAATATAATTATAATAAAAATTAATCAATAGTGTAATTGTCATAGAAATATTAATATCGCACGTAAATAATTAAAATAAGCTATAAAAACCTTTTTGTCTATATAAAAATTAAAGCAAACGATAGTGGTGCGAAAAAGAGAAAAAGGATTACATTTATTGATACAGAGAAGACACTTGTATTAATCCAATATTTACAACCATAACATAAATGATATCACTTGTTAAAACAGAGAGGATACTGCTGAATACTGATACAACATAAATGATATTAATAAGAATATGGCTATAGAGCAGTGGTCATCAACCCTGTCCTCAGGGCCCACTAACAGGCCAGGTATTATGTATTACCTTGGGGAGATGCAGACTAGAATACTGCAATCACTGA
Organism: Rana temporaria; assembly: GCF_905171775.1. Classification (NCBI taxonomy): domain Eukaryota; kingdom Metazoa; phylum Chordata; class Amphibia; order Anura; family Ranidae; genus Rana; species Rana temporaria. The sequence goes on from NC_053492.1 coordinate 428,768,258, forward strand.
GAAGCAAATGATATCACCTGTGATGTATTTCAGTTATCTTGCAAACCTGGCCTGTTAGTGGGCCCTGAGGACAGGGTTAATGACCACTGCTATAGAGGATTCAACAATAAGTAATGATAAGTTGTAGAGAGAGAGACAGAGAGAAATATTACGTCACCATGCTGTCATATCATTGTGTCCAGGGAAAAAGAGAGCCCTGAGAGCTTTCTCTCTGACCTTTATGCTGTCCTGGCCTCCCCCCCTCCAGGCTTCAAAATCCTTAGGATGCTATTGGTGTAAAATTGCCTTACAACCAGATTGGTTGAATCTCAAGCCTAGATATTGATTGGTCCAGAGTACCAATCAGTATCGGATTGGTCGCATTTTCAAGCCTTAAAGCAATGTTTCTAGTATTAAAAAAACTCTGTTTAATGTGACAAGCAATCCTTTGATGACCATTTGATACACTAGTATGTTAAGGGCCCCTGCTGTGATGGAGCATTTCAGCCTGTCCAGCTTCCCTTCAAACAAAAGGACAATTTGGCTAATGTAATTATTATCTGGGGTCTTTACCCATGACACAGGAAGAAGTCATTTTTAAACGCCCAGCTGAGTGCTTAGTTTTGTCATATCACAAAATCGAACCAGTCCAGTAAAACATATACATTATCTTTGCACTGGTTCCCCTGGTATAAATATGAAATTCAAACTTTCCACCACATAATCAAATACAAAAACACTGAAATTTGCTTAGTTGCAGAATTGTGGCTGTCATTACTTTCAGTGTTTGATGACGAATTTCCCCACAAATCGCTATCGCTCAATTCTGGAAGTGATTCTAATTTATTATCACTGTTTTCTAGCTGCTCCAAAACCACTTTTGATGTAAAGGGACACTTTTTGGTTGCTATGGACAATCTACAGTTTCCAGGCAGAAAGAACAGTATTTATAATATAAAAGTGCATGCAGGTCACTGGACAGACCACTAGGGACAAAGGGTGTTTTTATTTTTTTGAATTTGGCGCCAATCTCCACCCCCTGTGCATTGTAACGTTGCAGGAAACAGAGCTTGGCAGCACTTGGGGCACTGTGTGAATCGAGCGAGGAGACAGCTCGCTCACACAGTGGGGAGACATCGCAGGATCCAGTATCCCTGCCTGGATACTGTGATGCGATCCTGAGTCAGACTCAGGATTACGGCCAGGGATGTTAATTTGTGTTCCGACTGTGTGTAGGCTCCATCTGACTTTTCCTGTCGGAATTTTCGCCAACAAAAATTTGAGAGCTGGTTCTCAAATTTTCAGACGTAAAAAATTCCAATCGGAAATTCCAATCGTCTATAGCAATTCCGAAGTGCAAAATTCTGACGCATGCTTGGAAACAATTCAACGCCTGCTCGGAAGCATTGAACTTCCTTTTCTCAGCTCGTCGTAGTGTTGCACATCACCGCGTTCAGAGAACTTTTGTGTGACCGTGTGTATGCAAGCCAAGCTTGAGCAGAATCCGTCGGAAAAAAACATCCAAGGTTTTTCCAATGGGGCGGCATTAGTCTATACTTTCCTGGGAAGGCACATGCAGCAAGAAGAGCATTTATGAGGCCAGCTACTGATGCAGGGTGAGACCTGGCTCACAGTCAGAGTTCCCATTCATTCCAAAGTTGTTCAGTAGCGTTGAGGTCAGAGCTTTGTGTAGGCCATGCAAATTCCTCCACACCAAAAATTTGATTTTTTTCAAACTGTTGCCTCAAGGTCGGAAGCACATAATTGTTTAAAATGTTATTTTAGGAAGGGGCGTGTCCTGATGTGAGCAGCTCCGGGTATCCTGTACCTAATCCGTCACCATCCATGCGTCTAAGTGCCTCAAATCAGCAGATATCCTTGCCTGCCCGTTCCTCTCGGTCTCCCGTAGTGTCCAGGGCCAGTATTGTGCAGTGGCTCCGCCAAGGTCGCCTGCCCGCCATAGCTTCATACTCCCGAGCCGCCGCCATCTTGCCGGCCTGTGTCGTTCTGGGAGAAGCTGATCCCGGCCTGCTGGAGGTAAGGACTGTCGCCAACCCTCATCTGGCCACCACTCCGCTCACCTAGCACACTCCAGAGGCCCGTCTGGCCGCTGGGGACGCTCGTAGAAGCCGCGGCCTAGTCCGGCCTAGTGAGGCCTGCAAAGCACCGCTGTTTCCTGAGCTGCTATGCCGCAGGAGTGAGCCGTGGCGGGCCCGGCCGAGTTCTGGAACGCGGATCCTGTGTGCTTATCCTCAGGCCCTGTCCATCTCTACACACCCCAGTCAAGGCCTAGTGTGCTGCCCTGTAGAGACTGCCTGTATACACCAGCTGTGGTGCCCTGGCGCTTGGAGTCACCTGCCAAAAAATTATAAAAAAAAATATATAATTTTTTAAATTTATTTTAGGGATGATTTACTAAAACTGGAGAGTGCAAAATCTGGTGCAGCTCAGCATAGAAACCAATCAGCTTTCAGTTTTTTAGTCAAAGCTTAATCGCTTGTCGACCAATGTTCAGAGGAATTCAATGTTTAACATGAACTTGTTCCAATTTACATATTTTTTGGCTGCCCAGTCCAGATACATCACCCATTACAGAGTTAGTTGCTTTAAGTTTTCTTCTTTAGCTTATATCCAGCTATCCTGGTGAGCTCCACTCAGGAGAACAGGTTCCAGCTATGTCCAAAGAGGAAGCCACAGGGAGATGTTTCGCATGGGCGCAAGCTAGACCCAGACTCCAAACTCCTCCCTTCCAATAGCTCTCCTTACAACTTACTAATCTGCTCCTACTTCCCACTCCAACCAAACTACACCTAGACTTACTAAAGGCTAAACCTGCATACTTCCTAACTGGCCTTACATTTCCTCACCTTCCTTCTTAGTAATTCTTAGTACTACTGATAATTGGGTATTAAACTTTCTCAGGGCACAGCTACGCACACCTATGATCAAAACAATAGCATAGATGGGTATAATTCACAATCAACATTACTAATAACATAGCAGAACATGTTAATAACCATTGCTAAAACATAAAATATGTACTGACACAGTAGTCCTTACATAAGCTGACAAACTGAGAGACATAAAACATTACAACCTAAATATAAAAATCAGGGGTCCAGAAGCTTAACTAACTTGCCCATCTTGGGGGTGCACTCTGGTGACTGAAAGGATTGCATGCTTTGCTTCTGGCCAGTATATGCTGGCTCAAGTTAAATTCCTTCCAACAGTGTTAAAAAGCTAAATTCTTTTGCCACAGGATAGTCCAGCTACTTTCTCCATTTATGTTTGAGAACCCCCCAGATATTTCCATGCAGCCCAATCATACATACTCTGCGACTCTTGATTAAATCCTTGCAGGATTTCTCTAATTTACAAGCCAACCTCAATGCACTGTTTAATTGGACAACTGTTTGGAAAATGAGGTTTAATGTTGATAAATGTAAAGGTTTGCACTTGGGGGATAAGATAATGCATGCATCATACATACTAGGGTGAGTACAACTGGGGAAATCTATGGTGGAGAAGGATCTGGGTCTTCTGAAAGATCATAAGCTTAATAATAAAATGCAATGCCAAGCTGCGGTTTCCAAAGAGAGCAAAATCCTTTCTTGAATTAATAGAAGTATAAACTGCAGAGAGAGACATAATTTTACCCCTGTACAAATCATTTGTAAGAACTCATCTGGAATGTGCAGTTCAATTTTGGGCACCAGTTCTAAAAAGGATACTGGGAGCTGGAGAAAGTACAGAGAAGGGCAACCAAACTGCTACGAGGCATGGAGGAGCTCAGCTATGAGCAAAGGTTATCTGTACTGAGTTTATTCTCTGTTGAGAAGTGAAGATTAAGGAGAGATATGATAAATAGTGAAATTGGTGTTGATTTGTTCACTTTAAAGTGATACTAAAGCTTATTTTTTTTTAAATAACAAACAGTGGCGGCCCGCCCATAAAGGGCGCCCGGGCGTAGCCCCCCCTCCCCCAGTCAGTAAAAAAAAAAAAATCTAAAAAATAAAAAAAAAAAAAAAAATTTTTTATTTAAACATGTCCCTTTAAGGAAAAAAAAATTCCAAAAAAGGTTCTTATGTGCACGGAGTCCGGGCATCGGGCGCCGGGAACAGCGCGGTATGGGTAGCGCCACGTCTGTGCAATCACGGGATTGCAGACGTGGCGCTACATTGGCAGCCCAAAAATGCCTTTGTGGCGCGGTCTATCGCGCCACTTGCTTCCGGCGCGATGGACTGCATTGTTATGGCTGGGCGGGTGCATCCACTGTTTGTGCTCGTTCCGTCCCGACGTCCCTGGAAGAACAGGAAGTGACGTCGGGACTCGGGGCGCTCAGTGCGAGTACAGGTAAGCTAAGCTGAGCTATGCCGCCTGCCTCTGCCCCTCTGTAATGGACTGTTTTCTTTGTAAAGTTCGGCGGCAGCAGGAGCGGTCCACTCCCCTTCTTTAAAGATTACCTTTTTTGCAAATTTTTTTTTATAGTGAATATTCGGCCGAAATCGCGGCACCCCCCCCCCCCCCCGCAGTGCAGATGTAGGCTCATTGCAAGGGTGGATTTTTTTAACATTTTCATGGAGTTGGGCTTTAATAAATGATTTTTAATGTTCAATGCAATGCATATTATGGGTGAAATGCCAGCCGTCAGCAGCCTGAGCCCAGGAGAAGATGGGGAGCTACAAGTCCCAGCAGGTTATAATATAAGGCTCCTAGGTGGATGGGAGTCTTATATTATAACCTGCTGGGACTTGTAGCTCCCCATCTTCTCCTGGGCTCAGGTGCATGCAATCCACCATCTATGGGACTACAAGTCCCAGCAGTGAGAAAAACTGGACAAAGATGGTGGATTGCATGCACCTGAGCCCCAGGAGACGATGGAGAACTACAAGTCCCAGCAGGTTATAATATAAAGCTCCGAGGTGGATGGATGACTGGACAGTGACACAGTGGGGACAATTGGCACAGTGGCTGTGTTTGATGGCATGGTACAGTGGCTGCATTTGATGGCATGGCACAGTGGTGACAATTGATGGCACAGTGACCACAATTGATGGCATGGCACAGTGGCTGCATTTGATGGCATGGTACAGTGGCTGCATTTGATGGCATGGTACAGTGGCTGCATTTGATGGCATGGCACAGTGGCTGCATTTGATGGCATGGCACAGTGGTGACAATTGATGGCACAGTGACCACAATTGATGGCATGGTACAGTGGCTGCATTTGATGGCATGGTACAGTGGCTGCATTTGATGGCATGGTACAGTGGCTGCATTTGATGGCATGGTACAGTGGTGACAATTGATGGCACCGTGACCACAATTGATGGCATGGCACAGTGGTTGCATTTGATGGCATGGCACAGTGGCTGCGTTTGATGGCATGGTACAGTGGTGACAATTGATGGCACAGTGACTGCGTTTGATGGCATGGTACAGTGGTGACAATTGATGGCACAGTGACCACAATTGATGGCATGGCACAGTGGTTGCATTTGATGGCATGGCACAGTGGCTGCGTTTGATGGCATGGTACAGTGGTGACAATTGATGGCACAGTGACTGCGTTTGATGGCATGGTACAGTGGTGACAATTGATGGCACAGTGACTGCGTTTGATGGCATGGTACAGTGGTGACAATTGATGGCACAGTGACTGCGTTTGATGGCATGGCACAGTGGCTGCGTTTGATGGCATGACACAGTGGCTGCGTTTGATGGCATGGCACAGTGGTGCGAATTGATGGAACAGTGGCTGCATTTGATGGGCACAGTGAGGCTGCGATTTTTTTTCTTCGCCCCCCCAAAAATTTTGAGCACCAGCCGCCACTGATAACAAACATATCATACTTAACTCCACCGTGCTGTTCATTGTGTGGGTGTGCTCTTGAGTCATACACTCGACGTCCATAGACGCTGAGTGTATGACTCGGCCCGCCCCCCACCTCATTGGATTTAAATGACAGCAGCGGGAGCCAATGGCTGCGCTGCTATAAATCTATCCAATCAAAGCCGGGACTCCGTGGTGAGAAGGATGGCGGGGACATGCCCACGGAAATGCAAGGTGTTTTTTCACCTTAATGCATAGGATGCATTAAGGTGAAAAAACATGAAGGTTTACAACCCGTTTAAGGTCATCACAGAGGACAAGGGTGCACTCTTTACGTCTGGAAGAAAATAGATTTAGGCCCGACTTACGACGGCGCAGCGCCATGTACGCCGTCGTAAGTCCTACTCCGACCTGTCGTATCTATGCGCCTGATTCTTAGAATCAGTTACGCATAGACATCCATTAGAACCGACAGGCGTAAGTCTCTTATGCCGTCGGATCTTAACTGCATTTTTTTTTTGACCACTAGGTGGCGATTCCGTCGAATTCCGCATCGAGTATGCAAATTAGCTAGATACACGAATTCCCGAACGTACGCCCGGCCGACGCAGTAAAGTTACAACGTTTACGTTAGGCTTTTCCCGGCGTATAGTTGCCCCTGCTATATGAGGCATAAGTGCGGCGTACCAATGTTAAGTATGGCTGTCGTTCCCACGTGGAAATTTGAAAAAGTTACATCGTTTGCGTAAGTCGTCCGTGAATGGGGCTGGATGTCATTTACGTTCATGTCGAAACCAATGACGTCCTTGCGGTGTACTTTGGAACAATGCACACTGGGAAATTCCACAGACGGCGCATGCGCCGTTCCGCAAAAAAGTCAATCACATCGGGTCACAGTAGTTTTACATAAAACACGCCCACCTGATCCAAATTTGAATTAGGCGGGCTTACGCCGGCCAATTTACGATACGCCGCCGCAACTTAGGGAGCAAGTGCTTTGAGAATACAGCACTTGCCCGTCTAAGTTGCGGAGGCGTAACATAAATCGGATACCTTATGCTGCCGCAGAAATACGCCGCTGACTGAGAATCTGGCCCTTAATCTCCAAATAGGGAAAGGCTTCTTCATGGTAAGAGCTGTGAAAATGTGGAATAGACTCCTAAGTGCTGGATATGGCCAACTTAGTAGGTTATATTTTCCATATGGAAGATCTGCAATAGTTTATCCGGAACAGTGTGGGATTTGGGAGGTGTGGAATATATCCTTCTGCTGAAAACCTTCTGTCCGTTACCAGCTAATAGGTTAGTGTGAGAAAACCTGGGCAGAAGTGGTGCTTTTGACTCAAATAGCTGGTTTAGTGGTCAATGATTATGAAACTGAGGGAATTCTGTGGATTTTGCAAAACCAATAACTTAATTCCGACACCTAGAGATATGAGGGTAAAACCATTGACTGTGTGATAAATTGGCATGTGGGAGATTACATTTTTGCAATAGAAGAATAAAAAGTTTACTGAGCAAAAGTTGCGGTATTTTCTACTGAATATGTATTCGGCCCGATAAAATAAATAGTGATATTCTTTCCTTCAGGATTTGATCCTTTACTGCACATGTTTATGTACCCAGGTATTAAATAATTTTGGGGCTGACCCATCTACTAAACTATTTACACAATAGTGGACTACCAGATTAAGCTCATAAACAGCTAAATATTTTCTGTTGCAAGAGGATGACTCTACATCCTCAAAAGCATGAGAAACTTCAAATCTTATGCCGAGTACACATGACCGTTTTTCATGATGAGAAAAATGCAATTTTTTAAATTGGTCGCTAAAAACGATCGTGTGTAGGCTCCAGAGCATTTTTATCGACGCAAAAAATGGCCATTAAAAATTTAGAACCTGCTCTATTTTTTATCGTCGTTTTTCAAGTCGTCGTATTTCTCGTCGTGAAAAAAGGTCGTGTGTAGGCTTTAACGACGGGGAAAAAAAACGTGCATGCTCAGAAGCAAGTTATGAGAAGGAAAATTAGCATAATCAGCCCAAACGGTGGCGCCATTCGAATGGAACTTCCCCTTTATAGTGCCGTTGTATGTGTTGTACCCTCACTGCGCTTTGCTAGAGCATTTTTTATCACGATCGTGTGTATGCAAGGCAGGCTTGAGAGGAATCACGTTGAGAAAAAAATTGTTTTTTTCCATGACATGAAAAATAGTCGTGTGTACGCGGCATTAGACCTTGCTTGGTACCAACATGCACAATGAAAATCCAAAGCAATAAAACTGTGAAAGTTTTTGTCTAAGTGAATTTTTTGTATAACTGATATGCATAAGTAAACAGACATCAACAGAAGGGGAACCTTCACACATTTTACACAAAGTGCCTTTTCTATGTCTATTCTACAGGTAGAGATGATGGAGGGTCGAGAGAACAGTATAGCTGGGCTTAAAATGACTAGGTTATAGATTGATTGTATTAAACATGTGTGGGAACCTCATTTCCACAAGATTGTTATTCTTTTATAGGTTTAAAATGTTTGTACTCGTAGCAGCAGCGGCAAATTGTGCTCTGTTTTTTATACTCAACAGCAGGGAATGCAGAATGAGTCAGATTAAGACTATTCTGAAGGGTTTTTTAGCACCAATTGTTAGGTGAGTCTACACAGCCCCTATATACCTAATCAGAAACATCAGTGTGCCATAGAATGAACAGACCATGAGCCCTTTACACCTCCACACAGAGAAGAAAGATTTGGATCAGAGTTTATTTTCCATCATAAATAGGCTGTGAAATCAAGAATTAGTTTAAGTAGACTGGGAAGACGGCAAGAAGGAAATATGGTCCGTTTGGTGCAGCCAGGTGGAGGCCTTCGTCGCAATACATGAAACACCTTATAAACCAATAAAGCCCAACGAGGGGATTCTGTGTGTGTTCTGGGTGTATTTATGACCAAGTTTAAATATTTTGCGTGAATCATACTACAGAACTATGCATGGTGGAGACGTTATGGGAGTTATATTTGGAGGCAATTGGCTGGATATCTGGAGAGTAATGAGGAAGTAATATGAGGCACAGACTCAAGAGAAAAAACGATTCAGTGACCTAAAAAGTTCAAAATGTTCAGCTACAATGGGATTTCCATTAAAAAATATTTTCCTTTTGCAAAGTTTTTTGGGAATGTGCTATTATCCTTCAGTCAAACATGAATATTTTGTGTTGAAACTAATTAAATTGGTAGAGTAGCTCTGAAAGCAGAGCTCCAGTTCCACCCAGCACTTAAAAAATATACAGAAATACCTATTGCTAAGAAAATATTCTCTAGTGCCCAGGACAAAAAAACAAAGCGTGCTCTCCATACCTTATTTGACTAGAGGAGTTGTATTGGAGGGGAATAGAGGTGATAAAATCGATTCCATCGCTCTTCTCTTCCTTTTTAGATGGGGCCATGGGTGGTAGGACCGTTCCACCATCTAGACATTAAGTAGACATAAATAGTGGTATAAGGCAATATTAAAAATATGAACTATGAAATGTCATTGCTTGATGGCTGTGTAGGGACCAGGGTTCCCATACTAAGGTGTATACGCACCCAGACACCCATTGCAGCAGATGTCCCATTTTAGCAAGCACTTACAAGAGCCCTGTGGTAGGGAGACTGGCTTTGTCTGTACTGATTTCTCATGAGGGTTCCTGACCTGATCTCACTCCCTTGACTTTGACCTGCGTTCACACTTCTTTATCTATTGGCTCCAAATCAATTTGGCACCCTTTCTTCCCTGCTGACCTCTTGTTGCTGACAACAGTCTGAATCAGACTTTGCTCCTGGCTGACATTTTGGCACTGATTCTGACAACACTGACCTTGGCTTAGATCAAACTTCATCTCTGTCTTCAATCTTCCAGACCACCAGCCTCCACTGTATTAGTATTACCTCTGTCACACAGTCTTCAACAAGTACATCTGAGTTGTTACTAGTGGATCAAACCCAGGGGTGTTCCCCAGGCATACCTCCTTCATGGTCAAGACCTCTCTGCTGGAGGCACCTCTTAATCAAAACCCTCTTCCTATGCTGGCCCTACACTATTAGAATCTAACAGATTGCTACAAAAATTGAGCACCAGCCTCTACTATATTTGTGAACATGAGTACAGACATATTTGCAAATATTGTATTTGTTCTTGCAAGGAGTATTTGTTCAAATCTATAGACTCCACAGGTGAAGCTACAGTACTGGTGTTCAGGCCTGAGCCAATGAAAAGCTGAGTTTAAGTAATATTGTTTAATACAGAAAATAAGTTCTCCACCCGGTCCTCATTTTACATCACAAGACGGCAACATCAGCCAACTGTAGTATAGAGGCGGTGTTCATATGAGTGTTAGATTACTACCTCTAGCAGAACCCTGCGACTCATGTGGTGTCATGGCTGACAACAGTAGGAGCCTTTACAGGGGATATACAGTATATATATATATATATATATATATATATATATATATATATATATATATTTAAAGACGTCATCCAGAAAAGAGTTCCAAAAAAGTGGTTTTGCCTAGGCTGAGGTTCATTCTGTCAGACTGTTGTAATCAAATTGCTACAGGGATTAAGCACATTTGTATTGTGTGGAACACGTCTACGAAATTGTGTGTTGTGGTGTCATCTGGGGTCACTTGGTGACTAAATAAACAGCATTTAGAACCATCTCATGTGCAGCCATTTTTTCTTTACCTTGAATACACCAACAATTCACACCAGTCCAGCCGACTGACTCTTCACCAGCCGACCTGCATGAATCTTCACTAGCACACCTGGCTCACTCTCAGGAGATCTCTTGGGGAAAGGACTAAAGACTTAAAGCGGGGGTTCAACCTAAAAAAAAATTTCTAACATTACATCCAGCATACTAACAACATTTACAGTATGCAGGTCTTTTTTTATTTTTCGCCGTACATACCGATATAGTGTGATTTTCTCCCCGGCTTCCGGTCTCTGATTCCCGCGGGACTGGGCGTTCCTATCCCTGGGTTAGATGATTGACGTCTGGTGAAACAGTTCCCATGTCGCACAAGGCGCGTCACCAGATTTCTGTAAATAGCCGAGCTGCGAGTCTGCGCAATACGGCGCCTGCGCTCGCCGTGTAGAGCCGACTGCGCAGGCGCCGTATAGCGCCAACTCTCAGCTCGGCTATTTACGGAAATCTGGTGATGCGCCTTGTGCGACATGGGAATTGTTTCACACTATATCGGTATGTACGGCGAAAAAAAAAACCTGCATACTGTAAATGTTGTTAGTATGCTGGATGTAATGTTAGAATTTTTTTTTAGGGTGAACCCCCACTTTAAGCACACCACTGGCTTCAAGGGAGACTGGCTACATGTGGCAGCCGCCCTCCTTTATTAGTCCCCAACAGCGCTGAACTACTCACTCTGTCCTTTCTTGCTTCCGTGCCTCCAGAAAGACCTCCTCCCATGTGCTTTGGCAGGATTCCTCCAGCACCCGAGCCCAAGGCAGGACACACCCCCAGACTAGGGGGCACCCATCAGGGCCACCGACAGCCTCCTCAACACTTCATCTCCATTTTCCACCTGATTGCCTCTGCTGGCATGGTCCATGTCTATTTATGAGGTATTCTTTGCCCCTTACCACCTCTGGGGAAGGCTGAGGACACTTTTGACACTATTTTGGGACTATTGTCATTTATACAACGATCAGAGCTACAAATAGCCACTGATTATTGTATAAATGACACTGGCAGGGAAGGGGTTAAACACTAGGGGGCGATCAAGGGGTTAAGTGTGTCCTATGGAGTGATTCTAACTGTAGGGGGGATTATCTCACTAGAACATGACAGAGATCACTGGTCCCGATGACAGGGATCAGTAGAACAGGGAAATGCCTTGTTTACATCTCCCGTTCTGCCGCTCTGTGTCACAATCGCGAGTCGCCAGCGAACATCGAGTTATGCAGGACCCGCCGGCAGGCTCCCGCGGCACGTGGTGCACACGCCTGCTAGGCGGGAAATTGAAAGGTATGTACAGGTACGCCCATTTGCCTGCCCCTGCCATTCTGCCAGCGTAAATCGGCGTGCGGCAGTCCGCAAGAGGTTAATAATCATGCAACCAGTTACAGTTGGTTTATATGTGATACACCAGTTCTAATCATCTTTACAAGTTACACACTATGCCCTGGATGTCCCAGCAAAGAAAACAGTTAAATTGGAGTTCTCACTTAAAATGGAATGTTAAGTGTCCCTCATTGCCACTTATCAGTGTCCATCCATGCCCATCAGTGCCCACCTATCAGTGCCCATCTGTGCCACCCATATGTACCCATCAGTGCCACCCATAAGTACCCATCAGTGCCGCCTATGAGTACCCATCAGTGCCGCCTGT